>NW_028297181.1:0-16258 GCF_055798465.1 Pogonomyrmex barbatus | reverse complement strand
GGAGACCACATTCCGTGGGCTGCTGCTGCTGCTGATGCTGAAGTTGCGTCTGAATATGCGCGGCAGCAGCGGCAGCGGCCGCCGCGGCCGCCGCGGGGATCGCGAGACCCGCCGGACTCGCTACGTGTGCCGGGTGCGGGGGCGGGCTACCAGCTGGCGTCGCACCGGCGGCCGCCGGTAGAACGGGAGCAGTATTGCAGCTGCCGGCATTATATTGCAATTGCAGGCCCAACTCGCGTGCCTCACTTTCCTCCTGGGCCTGTTGCCGTCTGAGCGCGACCTGAAACAATTTGTTCCTCACTTGAAAACGAAGCAAGACAAATAAAATTGCAAATTCGCCAATGTGTACTTGTTAGATACTAGGTCAAATCAAATTGCAACAATGCTTGATATACAAAGGATATATATATATATATATATGTATATATATATATATATATCGTTCACTTTGATATCTTGTTATATCGCAATTAAAAGGTTATAGGTATAGGCGATTATAGGTTTTAAACTAAAATGTCTTCTTTCTCTTTCTCTCTCTGTATCTGTCTATCTGTCGTTACATTACAAATACGTGAGAAAATCATATCGTACATCATTTTGTTTGAGGATATATAGAAACTAGAGATTCGCAGAAGGAGAACATTGAGATTTCGAATAACAAAATTAAAATAGATTGAAATATAAACCGATAAAGAATAGATAGAGAATACCTGAAACAGAATCTCAAGTATCTTGTATTGTTATTATAAATATTATGCGATTTAAAGTAATTCTATCCATTTTGACGGTAACCCTCATACCCGCGCTTATACATTATAAGGACTGTATCGATGATAGCTTATAGAAGAAAGAGGAGAGGAGAGAATGTATGTGTATATATGAAATTAACACATAGATTATTTTTAATAAATGCACATATAGATAACTATTCAACAATGTGCGTATAACAATACATATTGTATGTATAACACAATATAATGTTGTAACGCAAAAAAAGAATCGAATTAAAATTATAAAGACAGATGCTTCAGAAAAAAGTAATAGAACACTAATACGATGTATAATTAGTAATATGGACTCGAAAAATTCAATTAAATTTTTTATCCATTTTTCTTCCAATTCTATTAGCACGCTTTATATATATATATATATAGTTCATATTATATCAAGTTATTTTTCTATCTCATCTTTCGACATCTAATATATGTATATATTTTATACTTTGTAATATACTTTAATACTTAACATCTTGAACAACAAATCTGATGTTTCAATGACAAATCATTAAACAGCTTTTAAGATTCTAGTGGAATTATAACGTTTTCAAAAATCAAAAAGCATTTCTACTAATGTTTTCATGAAATATTACTCTAGAAATAATTTATCATACTTTTGCTCTTATTACAAATCAATATAATTCCCAGAAGTTAAAATATTTCGTACTTACATTTACAAAATTATTTAACATCTTGTTTTAAAAACAAAAAAAGAAAATTTGAGACGGTTTGGAACAAAGTGTTGAGACACATTCGTCGAACGTCGAACAAAACGAGGATATTCTAACAGGAGATATCTTACCTGAGCAGCCATGACTCGTTGTCTCTCGGCGATAAGGGTGCATTTGGCACACACGCAATCCCGCCATCGACAGTAGCGTTTGTGCCCCTTGAGCGCAGATACAACTCCATGATTACGACATCGCGCACACTTGGGCGTCCGCTGATACCTCTCGGCACTAGCGCGCAGGAAGAACGCGGCTGGCAGCACGTGATGTTGCTGTTGCTGTTGCTGATGTTGCATCAATTGGCCCACGTCGACGCCGAGGCCGACCCCGCGGGGTAGCGACATGATCGTTGTTCGGTGATAGTGACACTCGCCGACAGGAATATCCCCGAGCGTGTGTACTCGAATACAATTCGCGCGACCACGACGTGATCACGACGCGATCACCGTGCACCGTGAGTAATCCGAACCGGGCGTGAAGCCGCGTACTCGACGACACTCGCCCCCATGCCGAGGTCCCCGCCGCGAGGACCGCTCCAAGCAAGCGGCGACCTCCTCTTCGTCGCGGACCGACGGCAATCGCGAGATCGATACTTTTGGCGCGGTACCCACGCGATACTTCGACGGTGTCGCGATCCGTTGCCCGATCGGGGACGATCAGGTCCTTACGCGCACCACGCGCGAAGACATCGCCGAATTCAAACGCTTACAATTGTTGCGGCAAGAGTGACGAGAGCAAAATATGACGGCAGGGATAGGGATAGCGACTTTTCACAATCGTACGCGCGCACGCGCTCGCACTTTCATAAGGTCGTACGCGGATGCAACACCCTCTCGTTCGGCTGCCGGGGTCCGAAATGCGGAATCGCGCGTCCCGCGACACACGCTCTCGCCCCCTCTCACTCCTTCACCCTCGCCGGCATTGTCAACAATTGCAGCATCCCGGGTGAGTCGATTCAGGTAACGTGCGCGGATAGACAGAGAGGAGGCGGTAGCGCGCGGCGTGGCGGCAAAGTGGGAGCTCAACGGGGCCACACGGCGACAGGGAGAGGAAAGAGAGAAGACGCGGAGACACGGGATCTGCGCGCACAGGGAGGGATAGGGCAGAAACTAACGGCCCCCTCCATACTCTACGAACGCGAAATAAAACACTGTGCCACAGTGTTCCACCCCGAGGCCTCAGCCAAACGCGAGACCTCGCTGTGCCGCAGCCACGCCTCCGCCCGTCGCCGATTGGCAGGTCCGCACTGTACCAAACGGAGATGTTAAGAGTTTATATCTGCGTGGAGTGAAAGGGGGACATACCTAGTCGCGTAACCACCTACCTTGCCCCGAGATCTCGATCGTGTGTATCTTCCGTACGGCGATGGTGATGGTGGTACAGAGTGGTGACGATGATGGGATGGTGATGGCGTGGTGGTGGTGGTGGTGGTGGTGGTGGTGGTGGTGGTGGTGATGGTGGTAGTGACGGCGACGATGGCAATGGTGGTGGTGGTGGTGGTGGTGGTGGTGGTGGTGGTGGTGGTGGTGGTGGTGGTGGTGGTGGTGATGGTGGTGGTGGTAGTGGTGGTGATGGTGGTGGTGGTGGTGGTGGTGGTGGTTGTGGTGATGATGGTGGTGGTGGTGGTGATAGTGGTGGTGGTGGTGGTGGTGATAGTGGTGGTGGTGGTGGTGATGATGGTGGTGATGATGATGATGATGGTGGTGGTGGTGGTGGTGGTGGTGGTGGTGGTGGTGGTGGTGGTGGTGGTGGTGGTGGTGGTGGTGGTGGTGGTGGTGGTGGTGGTGGTGGTGGTGGTGGTGGTGGTGGTGGTGGTGGTGGTGGTGGTGGTGGTGGTGGTGGTGGTGGTGGTGGTGGTGGTGGTGGTGGTGGTGGTGGTGGTGGTGGTGGTGGTGGTGGTGGTGGTGGTGGTGGTGGTGGTGGTGGTGGTGGTGGTGGTGGTGGTGGTGGTGGTGGTGGTGGTGGTGGTGGTGGTGGTGGTGGTGGTGGTGGTGGTGGTGGTGATGGTGGTGGTGTGGTGGTGGTGGTGGTGGTGGTGGTGATAGTGATAGTGGTAATGATAGCTGTAGTGTGGTGATGATGGTGGTGGTAGTGACGGCGACGATGGCAATGGTGGTGGCGGCGGCGGCGGTGGTGGTGGTGGCGGAGAAGGCGGCGGCGGTGATGGTGACAGCAACACAACGGCAACGACTACGATTGCGGTGGTGGTAACAGTGGTGGTGGCAACGGACAAACACATTACTCTTTTATTTAAAACCCGTTCCGGCATAAAATACAATGCGAAACGATGCTCAGACGTTTCTCTATGCTCCGCCTTTTGTTTCAGCCGACTGTTCTTAACCACGCACACTTTTCTCATCCTCTCCCTTTCGAGGAACATGTCTTCTCTTTCCTTTCTTTCCTTTTTTTCTTCTCTTCTTCGTATATATCGGCCCTCCCCCATCTCTCCCTCCCCCCGCTATCTTCCCTCTTCCATTCCACTATTCCACCCTCCATCCCTCTCTCCCATTCGTTCTCTTTCGTTGGATACGTCTATAAACCGCAACCAACACCATCATCGCGACGAGTCTTCTTTGAATCATATTGTACAATGAGATTTGAATGGGGTAGAGAAGGGAAGAGGGAGAAGGAGAGTAGAGTCCCATTGTGTCGTTTCACCAATGGCGGCCGATTTTATAGTGATCTAATGTACAGATGTTATTTACCCCGCAATGAGAATAGAATAAAAGCATTGTGCGCATTATGATTTGAATCCCGTATCTCGCTACGTTTCTATACCTACCTACCTAGGTACCTACCTACCTACCTATCTACCTCCCTCTCTATCTCCCTCCCTACTTCCCTACCTTCCTTTACCCTATCTAGCCCTAACGCGCCTAACATGCGCGATACACAAAACGCAGACGTGCATTAAAGTTGCTCTCGTTTCCGAGAGCATCCAACTTCGAAAAGTGACAATTGTGGTATCAAATATCTTGAATAAATATTCTACACACACACACACACACACACACACACACACACACACACACACACACACATACATACACACACACACACACATTAATTTATGAATATATAATTCAAGATGATCATTTCACAAAATGAGCCTACTTACTAATTACTTTACTAATGATACTCTAGGAAAAAGACTTAAAATGATTTTATCGATACGTTCATAAAACTAGTTTTTCGAGATTAAATGTGAAAGGCAGAGAGATGTGAAAAACATGATTGTCTGCTTACTCGATGTAAATATTTCATATGCCCTTTTTCGAACAAATAGCAAACGTCCAATATCCACTCGGTCAAATTATCCATTTTAAATTGCAATTTAATAATCGAAGAAATTGAATATGTCTGCTGCGAGTATGAGATCGAGAATGTCATACGAGAAAGCACATTAAATACAATCATAACGAAAAATAACTTTTTTGGACGCTCACAAAAGGATTTTTTATTTGATGACAAATTTGATGACAAATTTTTAATAAAAGTGTTTTAAACGGAGGGGGGGGAGAGAGAGAGAGAGAGAGAGAGAGAGAGAGAGAGAGAGAGAGAGTTGACGTCGATATAAACTAGCGTAGACACCGACGAACCTTTTTTACTCTCGCACATCAGCCACTCAAAGTGAATGCACATGCCGATGAGGAAATCAATAAACCAATATAGGTTCGCCAGTACATGCCCGCTCATAAAGTATCATGTACTTTTCGTACGACCCGAAACGCAAAATTGGAGAAATCATATAAAGTGGATGAAAACATTACCTATCAAAAATCGTTCACTTTTCTCCGACTAGAGATTCGATCGTAATCAAATTGATTGAGTGGTAAATTAAAGAAAAAGAAATTGTAACATTGTAATTGAAAACAAATTATAATTGAATGGAAAAAAAATAATTTGATAATTATCGTATATGTGCGCGTATACATATACGTCCGTGTGAATTGCGAAGAATCGTGTCGTCTCTATCATACGGATAAATCATCCTTTGGCTGGTTCAATGAAAATGAAAAGATTTGTCACAACTCTCGTCCCCACGAGCTTAAATTCTTTATGCTAGCAATATTTCCAAAAGTATCCAATTTATCTCCGATTCGTATCGAGTTATTGTGCGTGGGTTATTCGTTCACGCACACTCGAGATTTCCCGCGGATTCCGCACACCTTCGGATAAATAGCACGATCAAGATCAAGATCGCGGCAATATCGAATTACGATGTTTGCAAACGTCGAATCACCCTTGACACTACTCGTATACAGATGGCTGGTTCGATGGCTATATAACAGGAGCCGCGATCGGATAAGCGAGATTAGATCATAGTCGCTATATAAGAGCTTCATAGGAAAAAGCATAGGAAACAAGTGCTTGCATAACGCTTTGATCTTTACGTTTTTCTTTCTAGTTACAATGTATCGAGTTATAAAGTAACCTGTTTGATTTCGATAAGTACACGGAGAGAACGATTTCTTTGGATTTAATAAATTTTATTAGATTCAAAGAAATGTATTTTTTGAAATTATTACAAACAAATCAATTATTGATTCAACAAATTCGATCGTTTGATTTTTCAAATAATAAATAACTTTATTTCAAATAAAATATTTGTTTAATACATTGAAAAAAAAATAACGCTCTTTATTATTATTGCTTAATATATTAAAAAATCTCTTTCATTGAAACAATATTTAATCTAACCAAACAAAGTATTATTTAGTTTAAGGATAAATTTTATTTTTTTTAAATAATAGTGTTCTTTCTATTAAACAAGTTGGAGTATAGCACGTGGTATTGGTATACTCCAACAAATCAATAAAACTCTTAATTCAAAATGATGATTAATATAAAATTATGTCATCTAAATTAAATAAATTCAAGTCAAACAAATAGAATTGCTAATTCTAAAAAAATCTTTTTCTCAGTGTATGATGATGATGAGAGAGAGAGAGAGAGAGAGAGAGAGAGAGAGAGAGAGAGAGAACTCAATTGAAAGATTTAATCGATACAAAACTCTAAAATAAATATTATTATATCTATCGCGCGTAGAATATGTATAAAATACAGAAATAATGAGAAACATTTGAGTACATTTTTTAAATATATTGATAGATTTATTTCTAGCTCATTTTTACTCATTTAAGACGTGTGTGTGTGTGTGTGTGTGTGTGTGTGTGTGTGTGTGTGTGTGTGTGTGTGTGTGTGTGTGTGTGTGTGTGTGTGCGTGCGTGCGTGCGTGCGTGCGTGTGCGTTTTTAAATGTATCTTAAATCAAGTAAGATATGTAAAATAATTTTTATTCGCAACTCGAATACTTGAGAATTAAAAAATTATATTATAAAAATTATTTGAAATTATATGAAAAATTAATATATATTATATAAAAATTATATATAAAATCTCCTTCAGTTTGCAAATCATTTTGTCCAAGATTACTTTGTATTACTTTTGAAAGTACTTTAAGTCTAAAATATATCAATTTCTCCGATAATTGCCAAGAAGAATGGTGACCGTTATTCGTTAATCTCGCAGCCTGGGTGATACTGCTACACGTATACGTCAATGTACATCTATGTGGATTCATATACCTTTCGACGCGCACCATGCAAGCTGCTGTCGGATTGCGATGAAGTTCGCACGATCTCATCGCGATCTACCGCGCCTGTGAAATACGTATGACTTTTTGACGTGCTTTTAACAAATTGAATTGAAAATGGTGTTCCGTAGTTCTTCGATATATCTATCGAGCATATATATCCATATCCAAACCGAAACGAAATGGGTGTATGAGCCAACAAATGAACGAATGAACGAACAAACGAACGAAAGCACGAACAGACGGACGAATGACGGACAGACGAGAAAGACATGCGAGAAATATATAATTCTTTTTCTTCCTTTCCCATCTCGATCTCTCGTTTCCGATCCAACTATCCTTGATCTTCGTTCTCTGTCATCCTCTGCACGGATTCCCGTTTCTTTCTTTTCATTTTTGCACATTCGCTGATGCGGCATATTGCAAGCTATGCTGGCGGAAACGACGTCGGAATAGAGGATAAAAGGAGAGGAAGAGAGTGGAATTGGGGGGACTGGTCAGTCTGTGCAGGAATCGCAGAGAGGGCGAGCAGAAATAATGTCCTGGCTCATTTTTTAAAGCCGCCCCCAGATTCGCTGGTGGGATGATGGTGAGGACTCTGCGGGGAAAAAAAAGTGACGGACGCGTAGAGGTATAGGTGCGGGTGCGGGTGCGGGTGCGGGTGCGGATGCGAGTGCGGGTGCGGGTATGGGTGCGCCAGCGCGCTCGGATGCGATATTACGGCGCAATAGCCCGATATAGGACCGCGGGTGGTCGGTCGGTTGGCTGGTTGGTTCGTTGGTTGGTTGGTCGGTTGGTCGGTTGGTCGGTCGGTCGGTCCGCCACCGGATGTGAAACGGTCAAAGCCAAAAAGCACTCTCTGCCGAAACGGGCTATATATTATCTGCAACCCTTCAAATACAGAACCGTCCGCGAAGAGATCCATACATAACGTATAACGTGTGCGTAAGCTCCACTCGTCCTACGAAATCCACCAGCCAACTCGGAAGCTACCGTCTGTACTTGAGCTCTAAGTATTCGCGTCGAATCAATTTCACTCTTCAGACAATTTTTCTTCTGCTTGTATCCTTTTTCATATGACAAAATCATAGAGACCAACCGTCTTTTCGCGTTCTTCTATCATTAAATTAAATTTTTCAATTTAAATTTTTCAATTTTAAAATCTTATTATCTATCTTGTTATTGTTCTCTTAGTCTCTTAGAAATATTTAAGCATCTAAACGGTAGAATCCACATTCGGTTATAAGAAATATAAATTTATTTATAAAACAGATGTCTTCAAAAACATTTGCCTAGGACTATAGTTCCACGATCGTGTATAATCGTTCAAATGATGAACAGTTTTAAATTAATATACTTTAGAATTATCAATTCTATCTATGTAATAGAGAAAGGCACTTTGACTTTTATCATACATTTTTTTATTAGAAAAATTTACAGTATCAATTGAAAAAAGAGTATCTTGTATGTACATGCCAGGTATATAACACTACACACACACCACACACATACACACATACACACATATATATTGTCGCGTGCTATACGGAAGAGATGGGCGTGGTTACGAGGGATTGCGAGTTCTTGGTTACGATTTCATTGACCAATACGAAGCCAGTTTACCATCTGGCAACTGTTGCAAACGCAAGCGCCGTCATGCCTACCTCTGCGAACTCGCTATAGGCTACAATATATTGGGCGCAGCGTTGAATCTAACGTGCAGGCGCAGACTCGACGTTGGATAAATAGCTTTACCATGCGATGTATGTATGTGTCGCGTGTTGTCATGAGGGAGGGAGTGAGTGAGTGAGTGAACTTGAGAGAGAGAGAGAGAGAGAGAGAGAGAGAGAGAGAGAGAGAGGGAGAGAGGGAGGGAGGGAGGGAAGATACGTATCAACTCGAAATTGGTCTCCTCCATATATATATATATATATATATATATATATATATATATATATATATATATATAATATATATATATATATATACACACACATATATATATACACATATATATATATACATATATATATATATATATTTATATACTTTATTTTCTTTATAAATGTTTGTTAAAAAAGCAATTAATATTTTATTGTTATAAATCATATATTATCGATCATATATTTATTTTTTTATTCTTCATCTCTGTCTCTCGCGGTCTCTCTTTTAATGAATAAAATTTAATTTATATTAATGAACAATTCTATGCACCGCATCTTTTTAATTTCTAAAATATTTCTTATCATAATTTAAGAGAATATTATATTTTTGTAGCAAAATGTGAATTTTTATTTCAGCTGCATCTAAATATCGTTATATAACAGTGATACATATTATCGTTGTATAACATTGATATTTAATTGTTATAACTTCTTTTTCATTTCGTCAAAAGTACCACTCGATGATTCTTTGGGACAACTGTCCAATGCAAAAATCATGCTATCTATTATTTGACTCGTGTTGTTGTAAAAATACTTATATTTATCGTCAGCTTTCGAATGACGATTATAAATATCTTTCATAAATTCGCCATTCGGAGTAAAGAAGAGGATCCTTGGAACGTAAGTCCCGTCTGGTTGAAATCTTGCTTCGTCTTGCGCGGGAATCTCATCTTTCCTTACACCCACCATTACAAAGCTGCATCGTCACAGATTTATATTCATACGTGTTTATGTTAATGTTCATTCTCCTAATTTTTGTTTTTCTTTTACCAATTTCTCTTTGTCTTTATTTATGTAATAACGCACGCGTGGATGGGTTCGTTCCCTTTCCATTGAATAAACTAAATATTTGCTATATTGCTAGTTGCAATTCTTAAGTTTAAAAAAAAGTGTAAAAAAAAAATACTTATTTCGTTTAATTTGAAATACTTATTTCGTATCATTTGAAATGGTCCATATTTGATTATCGCACGATCGCAATTTGTCAAAGATTCTGTTGTAAGATATACTCTGTCTGTATATACATTAATTGAATTTAACACATTTAAAAATTGATAGTAAAGGCGAGCGAGCAAGCTCGGAAAAAAAATGGTAAATGGCGTTTCGCGCGGTACTTACTACTGGCTGAGATCGAGAATTCTGATCGAATTGGCAAATTTAGGCTTTAATTTCTCACAAGTCGGACAGCCTGATTTGTGGATCAGCAGAAATATTGGTTTCCTAGAAATTTTCGCATCTTGGAAGCCCTCCTGCAGGTTTCTCCATTTGTACATGCGTCCAAAGTCACGATTGGAATCGTTGGCGGCGATTACATTCCCGAACACATAATAATAATACGCCAAGGCGGTAGCGTTTAGAGAACCGAGACATCTCGCGTAACGCATGATTCAACTTTAACTGTCTTAATTGTTTTCGTTTCGTAATTTAATTTAGCGTTATTACCTATTAATTTCCAAGTTTAAAATGCAACGTTACGTATATTTAACATTGCGATTTCTCTTCATGGTTAAACTCTTAGGTCAACCGTTAACCTTTTGTTAGATCTCGCGCTTTATCTCTCCTCTCCATCCCCGTCTCCGTGCATCTCTGTCCACTGTCTCTGTTCTCAAATGGCAAAGGTGACGATCGCCATCTGTTGGCGGTCGAAACGAAGACCGTACGCTCTCTACGGACGCTCTCTATGGCACCGTCTTTATCTTACTCTTGCGCCTAGCACGGAAGAGAAGCACGGAAAATCGCGGACATTACCTACGCGAATAAGGCGTCCCAGCTGAAATGTGGGCATGTCCGTTCTGAGGCTCCTCTCTGATTTTACTCACGCGACGAGTAGTACGATACGAGTATATACAATACATGATACGTAGGCGCGCGGGATTACTACAATTGTTACAGTTGGTACAACAGTACCAACAATTACCGCAATTACCGCCGACTGCCAAGCGAGTCATGTGAGTCATCTTCTTACGTGTTCTTACGTGTTCTTTCTTTACGTTTCTTACGTTCGTGTTGTGTAGCGAGCTACACTAGCGCAGATTGCGCAGGTTGCGCGGGCAGGGTGCGGGGCGCAGGCTGGCGTTTGACAGCGAGAACAACGAGAACAGTGGGAATCGTGAGTCTTTCCTGTGGAAATGGTGGGAAACGTGCTCCTTCCTCGTGAGTCTTGTGGATACTCGCGGTTTTTATCAGTCGCACTGGACTGTTAACCGTATGTTGTTTCATGGAATTTGTCGCGCGTACAACATTTCGAGGTCGCGGTATACCAGACGAAGCTGCATTCCGAGATCTCGAAAAGCCAACAGTACAAAATGAAGCCTTTGATCGAATTCGAGGAATGCTTACGAGATACTCCCAAGTTTCGGTAAGATATCTCCTTTCTTCTTGTTTCCTTTCTTCCTCTCTAAATTCAGTTTCGTACACAAACATCGTACAAATCATCTCGATCATCTCGATCATTCTCTCTGCCCGATATTATTGCTCGAGTTATACCCGACTATACTCGATTATACTCGAATACTGTTGATAGTTGTTTTGCGATACAAGTTTACGCTCAACAAGTTTTTAAATCAAGATTATGTTATACGAAATGAAAACGATATAAGATTGTGTGTGTGTGTGTGTGTGAAATATAAACTTTACAGATTGTGCATCGAAGAGGTGGAGAAGAATGTGGAGCAACTTGAACAAAAATTAGATAAGGTATTGTACAATATCAAATGATTAAAAGTCTTGTATAATTAAAGATATTCTATTTAACTTTTGCATTATATTCTACCGATTGTAATTTAATATATAATATAATATATAACTATAGATGAAACTATAGGTAAATGTATAACCAAAGGTAACGTTTTGTTTATAATTTTTCATATATTGTATACTCCCCATGGCACACGAGCATATGTACTTGTATGTACGTGTGTTGCTTCTTCCAAATTGTATCCTTTGTTTTTTTACAGGTATTAAAAAGCTGCAGTCTGACCATTGATACTGGAAAGGCCTTTGTTGGGCAACAAAAGTAATTTCTTTATGCTTTGATCATTTCATTGATCAATCATATTATTGTATAAAAGTATTTGTGTTAAACTCAAAGAAATGTATAAGATAATACATAATTTATATATATAATGTAATATGCTTGAAGAAAATAATACACCTGTATATTTTTTAATTTATTTTAAATATTATTAATATTTTTATCTTTCTAATAGCCAATTTGCCAATAGTCTATGGGAATTATCATTGTACTTTAGCGATGACCCAGAAGTAATGGCATTCTTAAATAAACTCATCCATGCTTTACAAGAAATGAATAAATATCATACCATTTTATTGGACCAAGCATCTAGGACTGTGATGAAGGATCTTAATAATTTTACTAAAACGTAAATCGTATTACATTGCTTTTTTTAAACCGAAGAAATCTTGATCTATCGCTATGTTTTACAAAATTTTATGCCTATTTCTTTCCAGTCACATCAAGAGAACGAAAGAAACACGGCATTATTTTGAAAGAATTTCTAGTGATCTTGATATTGCACTGAATAGAAACTCTCAAGTACCGAAATCTCGATCTGCAGAATATGAGGAAGTATCAAATATTTTGTCGGCTACTCGATCGTGTTTTCGACACACCGCGTTAGATTATATTCACGCATTGACAATGCTGCAAGCGCACAAACGACATGAAATATTAGGTACATTGCTGAGTTACATGCACGCATGCATTACTTATTATCATCAAGGTAGCGATCTTGCTCAAGATTTAGATCCTTTTCTGAAAGATCTCGATGAAAATTTAGTCAAGATGAGAAGTGATTCGAATAAACTGGAAAAGGAAATGGAAAATCGTCATATTTATGTCAATAATCAAGATCTGATCTCTCTTCCGGTACCTGGTAATACCAAAATGGAAGGTTATTTATTTAAAAGGACTAGTAACGCTTTCAAAACTTGGAACAGAAGATGGTTCTGTTTAAAGGATCATCAACTGGTATACCGAAAACGAACAGGTGACGAAGGATATACAATTATGGAAGAAGATTTGCGACTATGTACTGTGAAACCTGTGGTTGATTGCGACAGAAGAAATTGTTTTGAAGTTTTAAGTCCGACAAAGTGAGTCTGATGCATTTTCTGGTCGATATATAATAATACACTAATGAATGAAAGAATTATCCGGCATATCTCTATACGTAAAACACAAAAAAAAAAAATAAATTTCTAATTTTGTAGGAGTCACATGTTGCAAGCAGACAGCGTAGAAACATATTTGGCATGGGTGGCTGCAATACAGCAAGCTATCGGTGCTGCTATTCAGAGAGGCATGAGTCTAGGTGCTAGTGTTAATCCACACGAATCACAATTATGCAATAGTAAGGGCCCTGCGAGACCATTAACAAAACCAAAATCAAGGTGTGTATTCGTTTTTTTAATGCCTTTGATTTGTCGACGATTGTTGAAGAGATGAGTATATTTTTCGAAATCGTATCGTTTTGAAATTTTAGAGTATGGGAACAGTTGTTAAAAATCTCAGGTAACGAGGTTTGTTGCGATTGCGGCGATGTTAATCCGAGATGGGCTAGCATCAATCTAGGCATTACACTTTGCATAGGTAAACTTTATTCGAAAAGTATATGCGCCACTTGTGTATATGTGCGCACGCGAAGTATGCTGCATTCAATTCATTTTTGATATTTTTTATTTTTGTGTAGAATGTTCCGGTGTACATAGAAGTCTTGGGGTACATTATAGTAAAGTTCGATCTCTAACTTTGGATGATTGGGAACCAGAGATACTTAAAGTAATGGCAGAATTAGGCAATTCCGTGGTGAATAGTATATACGAAGCTTTACCTATATCTTCCGATATTATTAAAGCTACGCCAAAATGCAATGGGTACATGATATGCGTTGATCAATATTTCGTTTAATGACAATAAGAAGAAATCTTACAAAAATATTTTTTTTATATCTCTTTTTTTCTAGTAACGTTCGAGAAGCTTGGATAAAGTCCAAATATGTAGATCGTAAATTCGTAAAAGCTTTGACTGAAGTCGTATCAACCGGGCATCACGCTAGTCGAGAACAAATGCGATTTCGAAAATGGAGCGTGCGTAAGCTACGCCGCAGACCACGCAGTTGCGATAAAATCGATAATAGTAATGTTCATAAAACATCAACATTGTCATCTGTAAAAGAAAGTCATCCTTCAACAAGCTCGGATGAAAGCAAACATACGTCAATCGATAGTTTAAATTCTGTTGACAAGATTAAAAAAACAGAACGAAATTCCGTAAGCTCGGATGATAGTGCCAATATGGATTTAAAAAACAACTCCTCTCTTTATGGAAAGATTTTAAATCGTTCCCAGAACAATCTGAATGATGCTAACAAATATGTTAGGAATATCGTAGCTCATGGAGAAGTTGTAAGCGATGAATTGCTGAAAGGTCTCGATCCGATAGAAAGCGAACGAAAACTGAATACAGCATTGACAGCTAATATTAATATCGTCTCAGTTGGCGAATCGAATGATAATTCCAATAAACATATTGATAACAAAGTCAAGCATGATAACAAAAACATTTCAGGTAATAAAGACTTTGGAACAGAGATGCATTGTAACGCAAAAAAAGCAGAATCAGCCGTATTAATGTTTGGTTGCGATGTACCGAAACCCGCTATCGATGATAATTTAGAATTGAGTTCCGATCAAGATTCAACTGCTGGTGAGGATGAAGAACTTACCGATGAAGAAGATATAGAAAATCTGCATCCTGAAATGCTGCTTTACAAAGCTGCTGCGGCACATAATTTACCTGTAATGTGTGCGGCATTAGCAGCCGGTGCTGACAAATTATGGTCCAATATTAACGATAAAAGCCGCAATGCTCTGCATCAAGCGATAATAAGTGTACGTATGTACATTATATTTTTGTATTTTATATAACACGTGATATATATACAAATACAGGAACACAAAATACATAATTTTTCTTTTTTTTTGTGAATTATATTTTACAATTTTGTATAATCTCTTGTAAAAAAAAAAAGAAGAAAAAATGAACCGCGAAATATGGGACTATAATAATAGTCATTCATATCTTACAGGGTTCTGTTATGTCGTGTGAATATCTTCTGTTAAATGGTGCACGAATTAATTGTCAAGACGCCGAGGGGAAAACGCCATTGCATTTAGCGACAGAATTAGGTATGCACAAATAATATCTTTTTTTGCTTTGTGGGGGAGTGAGCATTATGATCTTATAAATATTTACAATCATATTTAGGACATACTGCACAAGTATGCTTGCTTCTTAAACATCGTGCCGATCAACACATTGAAGATGAAAGCGGAATAAAACCTTTATCGATCGCTGTAAAAGAAGCAAATGCTGACATTGTTACCTTGTAAGTATTATACGTAAAAATTTCTTTATATATTAAAATATTTTCTTTTATTATATCGATGTGTGTAAATCTTAGATTACGACTTGGTCTCCTGAATGAAGAAATGAAGGATTCTGAAATAGGCGTTACCGGTGATGAAACATTCAATGATGTCGTCCGTGACTTCAGTCAATTGGCTTGTTCGCATCCAGAACGATTGCAACGTCGAACTGAAGCCATGAATTTACCACATACATCTGATTGAAATTTACAAATTCTAACACAGAATATTATGAGTTTACGAATGAATATTTTATATAAAAATTACAAAGATACGCGCGTTGCCCTTTAAATTGTTGCGGGATATTAATTGAAATACCATATTAATATAAGTGAAAGCTGACATTTGAAATTGTTATGCATGAAAAATTATCTCAATTGTCTTTATTCATTCCAAACAATCGATATCTAAAATGATTCAATTATATATTCTCTTAGCTTTTGATATATCTCATAATATTGGAATAATATTTAAACTGCGACGATTATCTTTCATTTATAGTTTCCCACTCATCGAACAGTATATGATTTTGAGAGATTTATAATTAATATGTATATAGAATTACACTTACATGCGGGCGCGCGCTAGCGCACACCCACACACACACACACACACACACACACACACACACACACACACACACACACACACACACACAGAGTGTAAAATCATATAAAAATATTTATTTAATACGCATCACAGTAGAAGTTTCATTAATATGTATAGTAAATTTTGAACATATTATGTGTGACCTCTGACGGGAAAT
>NW_028297180.1:7500-16273 GCF_055798465.1 Pogonomyrmex barbatus | reverse complement strand
GTACCTCCGACATTGTCGCGCGACAAAGTCCACTCGCGGCGTGTTGCTTTCGCTCTCGGCGGTACCTCCGGCGTACGGCCGATGCAAAAGTCGGCTCGCGGCGTGTTGCTTTCGTTCTCGGCGGTACCTCCGGCAGGCTCGGGCTGTACCTCCGACATTGTCGCGCGACAAAGTCCACTCGCGGCGTGTTGCTTTCGCTTTCGGCGGTACCTCCGGCTTTCGGGCGATGCAAAAGTCGACTCGCGGCGTGTTGCTTTCTTTCTCGGCGGTACCTCCGACGGGCTCGGGCAGTACCTCCGACGGTGTCGCACGACAAAGTCCGCGCGCGGCGTGTTGCTTTCGTTCTCGGCGGTACCTCCGACGGGCTCGGGCATTACCTCCGACGTTGCCGCGCGACAAAGTCCACTCGCGGCGTGTTGCTTTCGCTCTCGGCGATACCTCCGGCGTACGGGCGATGCAAAAGTCGGCTCGCGGCGTGTTGCTTTCGTTCTCGGCGGTACCTCCGGCGTAAGGGCGATGCAAAAGTTGGCTCGCGGCGTGTTGCTTTCGCTCTCGGCGGTACCTCCGACGGGCTCGGGCAGTACCTCCGGCGTACGGGCGATGCAAAAGTCGACTCGCGGCGTGTTGCTCTTCGCTCTCGGCGGAACCTCCGATTAGCCGGGCAGCGCAATAAATAACTTTCGTATTAATAAATAAACATTTATTCGTCATTGATATCTGGATTGGTGCCTTTGATAAAGTGTTGCTGTTATCCGTGTTTATATCTTTACTTTTAAAGCATTCATGCATGAATGCTGTCCCTAATAACGTATCACACGCATTGGAGTGTTTGCGTGGGAATACTTTTAGTGTTTCTGTATTAGAAGGTGCATAATGCTTAGTTATTACAGTTATGTTAATTTTTAAACTTATATAACGAAATATAATGTTTATATTGTAATATTATATTTTACTATGCAATTATATAAGTATTGATATTTTAAGGACACAGGATTATAAAATTGTAGCACACGAATGACTGATACTTTAATCGCGCCTCCCGCGGACAGGCACTACACAGGCTCGCGCGCTGCGTGTTGCTTTCGCAAACGCTAAAGTCCGCTCGCGGCGTGTTGCTTTCGCACGACGTGGCGCGCACGGCCGTTCGTGCGTTAAAGTCCGCTCGCGGCGTGTTGCTTTCGCAAACGCTAAAGTCCGCTCGCGGCGTGTTGCTTTCGCAAACGTTAAGTCCGCTCGCGGCGTGTTGCTTTCGCAAACGTTAAGTCCGCTCGCGGCGTGTTGCTTTCGCACGACGTGGCGCGTACGGCCGTTCGTGCGTTAAAGTCCGCTCGCGGCGTGTTGCTTTCGCAAACGCTAAAGTCCGCTCGCGGCGTGTTGCTTTCGCAAACGCTAAAGTCCGCTCGCGGCGTGTTGCTTTCGCAAACGTTAAGTCCGCTCGCGGCGTGTTGCTTTCGCAAACGCTAAAGTCCGCTCGCGGCGTGTTGCTTTCGCAAACGTTAAGTCCGCTCGCGGCGTGTTGCTTTCGCACGACGTGGCGCGTACGGCCGTTCGTGCGTTAAAGTCCGCTCGCGGCGTGTTGCTTTCGCACGACGTGGCGCGTACGGCCGTTCGTGCGTTAAAGTCCGCTCGCGGCGTGTTGCTTTCGCAAACGCTAAAGTCCGCTCGCGGCGTGTTGCTTTCGCAAACGTTAAGTCCGCTCGCGGCGTGTTGCTTTCGCACGACGTGGCGCGTACGGCCGTTCGTGCGTTAAAGTCCGCTCGCGGCGTGTTGCTTTCGCACGACGTGGCGCGTACGGCCGTTCGTGCGTTAAAGTCCGCTCGCGGCGTGTTGCTTTCGCAAACGCTAAAGTCCGCTCGCGGCGTGTTGCTTTCGCAAACGTTAAGTCCGCTCGCGGCGTGTTGCTTTCGCAAACGTTAAGTCCGCTCGCGGCGTGTTGCTTTCGCACGACGTGGCGCGTACGGCCGTTCGTGCGTTAAAGTCCGCTCGCGGCGTGTTGCTTTCGCACGACGTGGCGCGTACGGCCGTTCGTGCGTTAAAGTCCGCTCGCGGCGTGTTGCTTTCGCACGACGTGGCGCGTACGGCCGTTCGTGCGTTAAAGTCCGCTCGCGGCGTGTTGCTTTCGCACGACGTGGCGCGTACGGCCGTTCGTGCGTTAAAGTCCGCTCGCGGCGTGTTGCTTTCGCAAACGCTAAAGTCCGCTCGCGGCGTGTTGCTTTCGCAAACGCTAAAGTCCGCTCGCGGCGTGTTGCTTTCGCAAACGTTAAGTCCGCTCGCGGCGTGTTGCTTTCGCACGACGTGGCGCGTACGGCCGTTCGTGCGTTAAAGTCCGCTCGCGGCGTGTTGCTTTCGCAAACGCTAAAGTCCGCTCGCGGCGTGTTGCTTTCGCAAACGCTAAAGTCCACTCGCGGCGTGTTGCTTTCGCTCTCGGCGGTACCTCCGGCTTTCGGGCGATGCAAAAGTCGACTCGCGGCGTGTTGCTTTCTTTCTCGGCGGTACCTCCGACGGGCTCGGGCGGTACCTCCGACGGTGTCGCACGACAAAGTCAGCGCGCGGCGTGTTGCTTTCGTTCTCGGCGGTACCTCCGACGGGCTCGGGCTGTACCTCCGACATTGTCGCGCGACAAAGTCCACTCGCGGCGTGTTGCTTTCGCTCTCGGCGGTACCTCCGGCTTTCGGGCGATGCAAAGGTCGACTCGCGGCGTGTTGCTTTCGCTCTCGGCGGTACCTCCGGACGCTCGCTCGGGCGATACATCCGTCGATGTCGCACGATAAAGTCCGCGCGCGGCGTGTTGCTTTCTCTCTCGGCGGTACCTCCGACGGGCTCGGGCTGTACCTCCGACATTGTCGCGCGACAAAGTCCACTCGCGGCGTGTTGCTTTCGCTCTCGGCGGTACCTCCGGCGTACGGGCCATGCAAAAGTCGGCTCGCGGCGTGTTGCTTTCGTTCTCGGCGGTACCTCCGACGGGCTCGGGAGGTACCTCCGACGGTGTCGCACGACAAAGTCCACTCGCGGCGTGTTGCTTTCGCTCTCGGCGGTACCTCCGGCTTACGGGCGATGCAAAAGTCGACTCGCGGCGTGTTGCTTTCGCTCTCGGCGGTACCTCCGGACGCTCGCTCGGGCGGTACCTCCGTCGATGTCGCACGATAAAGTCCGCGCGCGGCGTGTTGCTTTCGTTCTCGGCGGTACCTCCGGCTGGCTCGGGCAGTACCTCCGACATTGTCGCGCGACAAAGTCCACTCGCGGCGTGTTGCTTTCGCTCTCGGCGGTACCTCCGGCTTTCGGGCGATGCAAAAGTCGACTCGCGGCGTGTTGCTTTCTTTCTCGGCGGTACCTCCGACGGGCTCGGGCGGTACCTCCGACGGTGTCGCACGACAAAGTCAGCGCGCGGCGTGTTGCTTTCGTTCTCGGCGGTACCTCCGACGGGCTCGGGCTGTACCTCCGACATTGTCGCGCGACAAAGTCCACTCGCGGCGTGTTGCTTTCGCTCTCGGCGGTACCTCCGGCTTTCGGGCGATGCAAAGGTCGACTCGCGGCGTGTTGCTTTCGCTCTCGGCGGTACCTCCGGACGCTCGCTCGGGCGATACATCCGTCGATGTCGCACGATAAAGTCCGCGCGCGGCGTGTTGCTTTCTCTCTCGGCGGTACCTCCGACGGGCTCGGGCTGTACCTCCGACATTGTCGCGCGACAAAGTCCACTCGCGGCGTGTTGCTTTCGCTCTCGGCGGTACCTCCGGCGTACGGCCGATGCAAAAGTCGGCTCGCGGCGTGTTGCTTTCGTTCTCGGCGGTACCTCCGGCAGGCTCGGGCTGTACCTCCGACATTGTCGCGCGACAAAGTCCACTCGCGGCGTGTTGCTTTCGCTTTCGGCGGTACCTCCGGCTTTCGGGCGATGCAAAAGTCGACTCGCGGCGTGTTGCTTTCTTTCTCGGCGGTACCTCCGACGGGCTCGGGCAGTACCTCCGACGGTGTCGCACGACAAAGTCCGCGCGCGGCGTGTTGCTTTCGTTCTCGGCGGTACCTCCGACGGGCTCGGGCATTACCTCCGACGTTGCCGCGCGACAAAGTCCACTCGCGGCGTGTTGCTTTCGCTCTCGGCGATACCTCCGGCGTACGGGCGATGCAAAAGTCGGCTCGCGGCGTGTTGCTTTCGTTCTCGGCGGTACCTCCGGCGTAAGGGCGATGCAAAAGTTGGCTCGCGGCGTGTTGCTTTCGCTCTCGGCGGTACCTCCGACGGGCTCGGGCAGTACCTCCGGCGTACGGGCGATGCAAAAGTCGACTCGCGGCGTGTTGCTCTTCGCTCTCGGCGGAACCTCCGATTAGCCGGGCAGCGCAATAAATAACTTTCGTATTAATAAATAAACATTTATTCGTCATTGATATCTGGATTGGTGCCTTTGATAAAGTGTTGCTGTTATCCGTGTTTATATCTTTACTTTTAAAGCATTCATGCATGAATGCTGTCCCTAATAACGTATCACACGCATTGGAGTGTTTGCGTGGGAATACTTTTAGTGTTTCTGTATTAGAAGGTGCATAATGCTTAGTTATTACAGTTATGTTAATTTTTAAACTTATATAACGAAATATAATGTTTATATTGTAATATTATATTTTACTATGCAATTATATAAGTATTGATATTTTAAGGACACAGGATTATAAAATTGTAGCACACGAATGACTGATACTTTAATCGCGCCTCCCGCGGACAGGCACTACACAGGCTCGCGCGCTGCGTGTTGCTTTCGCAAACGCTAAAGTCCGCTCGCGGCGTGTTGCTTTCGCACGACGTGGCGCGCACGGCCGTTCGTGCGTTAAAGTCCGCTCGCGGCGTGTTGCTTTCGCAAACGCTAAAGTCCGCTCGCGGCGTGTTGCTTTCGCAAACGTTAAGTCCGCTCGCGGCGTGTTGCTTTCGCAAACGTTAAGTCCGCTCGCGGCGTGTTGCTTTCGCACGACGTGGCGCGTACGGCCGTTCGTGCGTTAAAGTCCGCTCGCGGCGTGTTGCTTTCGCAAACGCTAAAGTCCGCTCGCGGCGTGTTGCTTTCGCAAACGCTAAAGTCCGCTCGCGGCGTGTTGCTTTCGCAAACGTTAAGTCCGCTCGCGGCGTGTTGCTTTCGCAAACGCTAAAGTCCGCTCGCGGCGTGTTGCTTTCGCAAACGTTAAGTCCGCTCGCGGCGTGTTGCTTTCGCACGACGTGGCGCGTACGGCCGTTCGTGCGTTAAAGTCCGCTCGCGGCGTGTTGCTTTCGCACGACGTGGCGCGTACGGCCGTTCGTGCGTTAAAGTCCGCTCGCGGCGTGTTGCTTTCGCAAACGCTAAAGTCCGCTCGCGGCGTGTTGCTTTCGCAAACGTTAAGTCCGCTCGCGGCGTGTTGCTTTCGCACGACGTGGCGCGTACGGCCGTTCGTGCGTTAAAGTCCGCTCGCGGCGTGTTGCTTTCGCACGACGTGGCGCGTACGGCCGTTCGTGCGTTAAAGTCCGCTCGCGGCGTGTTGCTTTCGCAAACGCTAAAGTCCGCTCGCGGCGTGTTGCTTTCGCAAACGTTAAGTCCGCTCGCGGCGTGTTGCTTTCGCAAACGTTAAGTCCGCTCGCGGCGTGTTGCTTTCGCACGACGTGGCGCGTACGGCCGTTCGTGCGTTAAAGTCCGCTCGCGGCGTGTTGCTTTCGCACGACGTGGCGCGTACGGCCGTTCGTGCGTTAAAGTCCGCTCGCGGCGTGTTGCTTTCGCACGACGTGGCGCGTACGGCCGTTCGTGCGTTAAAGTCCGCTCGCGGCGTGTTGCTTTCGCACGACGTGGCGCGTACGGCCGTTCGTGCGTTAAAGTCCGCTCGCGGCGTGTTGCTTTCGCAAACGCTAAAGTCCGCTCGCGGCGTGTTGCTTTCGCAAACGCTAAAGTCCGCTCGCGGCGTGTTGCTTTCGCAAACGTTAAGTCCGCTCGCGGCGTGTTGCTTTCGCACGACGTGGCGCGTACGGCCGTTCGTGCGTTAAAGTCCGCTCGCGGCGTGTTGCTTTCGCAAACGCTAAAGTCCGCTCGCGGCGTGTTGCTTTCGCAAACGCTAAAGTCCGCTCGCGGCGTGTTGCTTTCGCAAACGCTAAAGTCCGCTCGCGGCGTGTTGCTTTCGCAAACGTTAAGTCCGCTCGCGGCGTGTTGCTTTCGCAAACGCTAAAGTCCGCTCGCGGCGTGTTGCTTTCGCAAACGTTAAGTCCGCTCGCGGCGTGTTGCTTTCGCACGACGTGGCGCGTACGGCCGTTCGTGCGTTAAAGTCCGCTCGCGGCGTGTTGCTTTCGCACGACGTGGCGCGTACGGCCGTTCGTGCGTTAAAGTCCGCTCGCGGCGTGTTGCTTTCGCACGACGTGGCGCGTACGGCCGTTCGTGCGTTAAAGTCCGCTCGCGGCGTGTTGCTTTCGCAAACGCTAAAGTCCGCTCGCGGCGTGTTGCTTTCGCAAACGTTAAGTCCGCTCGCGGCGTGTTGCTTTCGCACGACGTGGCGCGTACGGCCGTTCGTGCGTTAAAGTCCGCTCGCGGCGTGTTGCTTTCGCACGACGTGGCGCGTACGGCCGTTCGTGCGTTAAAGTCCGCTCGCGGCGTGTTGCTTTCGCACGACGTGGCGCGTACGGCCGTTCGTGCGTTAAAGTCCGCTCGCGGCGTGTTGCTTTCGCAAACGCTAAAGTCCGCTCGCGGCGTGTTGCTTTCGCAAACGCTAAAGTCCGCTCGCGGCGTGTTGCTTTCGCAAACGTTAAGTCCGCTCGCGGCGTGTTGCTTTCGCACGACGTGGCGCGTACGGCCGTTCGTGCGTTAAAGTCCGCTCGCGGCGTGTTGCTTTCGCAAACGCTAAAGTCCGCTCGCGGCGTGTTGCTTTCGCAAACGCTAAAGTCCGCTCGCGGCGTGTTGCTTTCGCAAACGCTAAAGTCCGCTCGCGGCGTGTTGCTTTCGCAAACGTTAAGTCCGCTCGCGGCGTGTTGCTTTCGCAAACGCTAAAGTCCGCTCGCGGCGTGTTGCTTTCGCAAACGTTAAGTCCGCTCGCGGCGTGTTGCTTTCGCACGACGTGGCGCGTACGGCCGTTCGTGCGTTAAAGTCCGCTCGCGGCGTGTTGCTTTCGCACGACGTGGCGCGTACGGCCGTTCGTGCGTTAAAGTCCGCTCGCGGCGTGTTGCTTTCGCACGACGTGGCGCGTACGGCCGTTCGTGCGTTAAAGTCCGCTCGCGGCGTGTTGCTTTCGCAAACGCTAAAGTCCACTCGCGGCGTGTTGCTTTCGCTCTCGGCGGTACCTCCGGCTTTCGGGCGATGCAAAAGTCGACTCGCGGCGTGTTGCTTTCTTTCTCGGCGGTACCTCCGACGGGCTCGGGCGGTACCTCCGACGGTGTCGCACGACAAAGTCAGCGCGCGGCGTGTTGCTTTCGTTCTCGGCGGTACCTCCGACGGGCTCGGGCTGTACCTCCGACATTGTCGCGCGACAAAGTCCACTCGCGGCGTGTTGCTTTCGCTCTCGGCGGTACCTCCGGCTTTCGGGCGATGCAAAGGTCGACTCGCGGCGTGTTGCTTTCGCTCTCGGCGGTACCTCCGGACGCTCGCTCGGGCGATACATCCGTCGATGTCGCACGATAAAGTCCGCGCGCGGCGTGTTGCTTTCTCTCTCGGCGGTACCTCCGACGGGCTCGGGCTGTACCTCCGACATTGTCGCGCGACAAAGTCCACTCGCGGCGTGTTGCTTTCGCTCTCGGCGGTACCTCCGGCGTACGGGCCATGCAAAAGTCGGCTCGCGGCGTGTTGCTTTCGTTCTCGGCGGTACCTCCGACGGGCTCGGGAGGTACCTCCGACGGTGTCGCACGACAAAGTCCACTCGCGGCGTGTTGCTTTCGCTCTCGGCGGTACCTCCGGCTTACGGGCGATGCAAAAGTCGACTCGCGGCGTGTTGCTTTCGCTCTCGGCGGTACCTCCGGACGCTCGCTCGGGCGGTACCTCCGTCGATGTCGCACGATAAAGTCCGCGCGCGGCGTGTTGCTTTCGTTCTCGGCGGTACCTCCGGCTGGCTCGGGCAGTACCTCCGACATTGTCGCGCGACAAAGTCCACTCGCGGCGTGTTGCTTTCGCTCTCGGCGGTACCTCCGGCTTTCGGGCGATGCAAAAGTCGACTCGCGGCGTGTTGCTTTCTTTCTCGGCGGTACCTCCGACGGGCTCGGGCGGTACCTCCGACGGTGTCGCACGACAAAGTCAGCGCGCGGCGTGTTGCTTTCGTTCTCGGCGGTACCTCCGACGGGCTCGGGCTGTACCTCCGACATTGTCGCGCGACAAAGTCCACTCGCGGCGTGTTGCTTTCGCTCTCGGCGGTACCTCCGGCTTTCGGGCGATGCAAAGGTCGACTCGCGGCGTGTTGCTTTCGCTCTCGGCGGTACCTCCGGACGCTCGCTCGGGCGATACATCCGTCGATGTCGCACGATAAAGTCCGCGCGCGGCGTGTTGCTTTCTCTCTCGGCGGTACCTCCGACGGGCTCGGGCTGTACCTCCGACATTGTCGCGCGACAAAGTCCACTCGCGGCGTGTTGCTTTCGCTCTCGGCGGTACCTCCGGCGTACGGCCGATGCAAAAGTCGGCTCGCGGCGTGTTGCTTTCGTTCTCGGCGGTACCTCCGGCAGGCTCGGGCTGTACCTCCGACATTGTCGCGCGACAAAGTCCACTCGCGGCGTGTTGCTTTCGCTTTCGGCGGTACCTCCGGCTTTCGGGCGATGCAAAAGTCGACTCGCGGCGTGTTGCTTTCTTTCTCGGCGGTACCTCCG
>NW_028297179.1:10000-12500 GCF_055798465.1 Pogonomyrmex barbatus | reverse complement strand
AAGCAACACGCCGCGAACGGACTTGCGTATGCGAAAGCCTGGCATATTATAACAGCATAGATAGCAGGTTTGGAGAAATAGTTTGGGATTGTGATGCGAATATAGACCTCTAGCTAGGTCCGTAGCCTCTCACATCCAAGTCACACATCTACCTCTTCGTGGTACTCCTGGGTGCTCTTCGCTTGCGTAGAGTAGCTGAATGGTGTTGTGGCGAGCCGGAGTTAGTGGGCCGACCATCCGCCCCGGCCCGGTCTATATGCGGGAGTAACCAGACTATCCTAGTGGGTTTAGCGGCCTAGGGAGTCAGGCTCTCTCAGTGCTCTTGTTTCCCTTCGGGGCGACTTTGGGCCTGGGGTCGGAGTCGGTTACTTGGACTCGGCATGCGGCATACACAGCCTCTGCCAGTCAAGTCATGCACCCACCACGCCAGTGGTCCCGCTTGAAGTGGTGTCATGGCGATTGTGCGCCCTAAAGGGCTTGCTTGCGAGCCCATGTGCCCAGCCCATGGTAGGTTGTGGGGCCAAGAAAGGGCGGGTTTTCGGGGAGCTCTCGGTTGCCAAGCCGTTTGCATCCCCACACGCAGTTAATAAATGGATAGAGATATAAATGGATCCTCACGCCCGGGTTCTCGGATGGCCCGGGCACTGCGTGTTTGTATGCGAGCGAATGGTGCCCCCGTGAGTGCCGGGGAGTCTAGCGGCGCCGTTAGGCGCACGCCGGACACTGCACCAGCGACTGGATTGGTCACCTTAAGTCGCGACCCGCCTGTGGTCTGTGAGCACTGCGGACGAGAGTTCCGGAACATGCGTGGCCTAGGGGTTCACGTACGGTCAGCTCATCCGGTTGAAGCCAACCGCGCGATCGATGTCGACCGCCAGAAGGCCAGATGGTCTGTGGAGGAGACGCGTCTCATGGCTCGGGCTGAGGCAGCAGCCGCCTCAGCAGGGGGAATTCTCTTCATGAATCAACATCTGCAACAGAGATTCCCTCATAGGACACTCGAAGCCATCAAAGGTAAGCGTCGACAAGAGGCTTATCGAGCGATGGTTAGAGAGTTCTGCCATGATGTCCATCCGCTTGCGGAGGACGATGAGGGCACGGGGACCGGTGAGGCGATGATAGGAGCCGCCGGTGTCCCAACGACCATAGAGACGCTAGTTGATACTGTTGAGCAATCATGTGCACGTCAACCCGTACCTCAGCAAAGCTCTGAGAGACTCCGGGAGCATATCGGCGGACTCATCTCTAAGAATGAGTCGCTCCGGAGTTTCGAGGTTGACACTCTCCTAGGCATAGCGAGAGATGCTCTTGTGGGGGAGGTGGACCTTCATGCCATCGAGAGATGGCTGGAGAGAATCTTCCCGCCGCCGAGTGTGCACCCTCCACGGCGCGAACCGACTAGAGAGCGCAAGCATCCTAAGAAGCGAGAGAATAGAGAGCAAAGGAGGAAACGGGAGTATGCGATAGTGCAAACCCTGTATAAGAAGAACCTTAAGTCCTGCTTGTCGCGCATACTCGAAGACGGCTCTGAGCGTACGCGTCCGTCCGCTGTCGAATTCTGCGATTACTGGCGTCCCCTTATGGAGGCGTCCAGTGTTGCGAATGGTGATATGACGGGGCTGCGTGAGCTGTACGGAGAGGCGACACAGGAGGCGGGTGCCAGCCGGAGCCATCCATCGAGAGGCATCCATCTGGAGGGCCTCGGTGAGGGCGCCGCCGCGAACCCAGGTTTAGCGGCGGATAAGACCTCGCTCTGGGATCCTATTCTAGCGACCGAGGTTGCGAGGATCTCCGTAAGGAATGGCACCGCGCCCGGATTGGATGGCATTACGCCGAGGGCTTGGAACGCAGTTCCAGTGAGCCTTCGCGCGCTTGTCTTCAATCTGCTGCTCTTGGCAGAGACGGCACCCTTGTCGATCACCACGACTAGAACGGTGTTTCTAGAAAAGGGCGGGATGTCCGATAGGCCTGGGCCGTCGGAATATCGACCCCTGAGTATAGGCTCCGTGATCATAAGACATCTGCATAAGATCCTGGCAAAACGTCTGGCGGCCCTTGACATCTTCGACGCCCGCCAAAGGGGTTTCCGGCCGGTGGACGGGGTCTGTGAGAATATCACAGTTCTCTCCTCCGTGCTCGGCGACGCCCGGAGACGGTGTAAGTCGTTGCATGTCGCATGCGTGGACCTGTCGAAAGCCTTCGACACGGTGTCACACGCTGCGATCCATCGCACCCTCGAGGAGCTTGGTCTCCCGAGGGAATTCCGCGATTACGTCAGGGCCATATACGCAGAGGCACGAACTGTGTTACAGCCGACTGGACGCCAAAGGATGTCGCCCATTCACGTGGGACGTGGTGTGAGGCAGGGTGATCCGCTGTCGCCCCTACTGTTCAATCTGGTCGTAGATCGGGCACTAGGAATTCTCTCGGAGGATGTGGGTTATAGACTGGAATCGAGGCTGATCAACGCATTAGGCTACGCAGACGACATTGTGCTCCT
>NW_028297179.1:0-5000 GCF_055798465.1 Pogonomyrmex barbatus | reverse complement strand
CAGCAACACTTTATCAAAGGCACCAATCCAGATATCAATGACGAATAAATGTTTATTTATTAATACGAAAGTTATTTATTGCGCTGCCCGGCTAATCGGAGGTTCCGCCGAGAGCGAAGAGCAACACGCCGCGAGTCGACTTTTGCATCGCCCGTACGCCGGAGGTACTGCCCGAGCCCGTCGGAGGTACCGCCGAGAGCGAAAGCAACACGCCGCGAGCCAACTTTTGCATCGCCCTTACGCCGGAGGTACCGCCGAGAACGAAAGCAACACGCCGCGAGCCGACTTTTGCATCGCCCGTACGCCGGAGGTATCGCCGAGAGCGAAAGCAACACGCCGCGAGTGGACTTTGTCGCGCGGCAACGTCGGAGGTAATGCCCGAGCCCGTCGGAGGTACCGCCGAGAACGAAAGCAACACGCCGCGCGCGGACTTTGTCGTGCGACACCGTCGGAGGTACTGCCCGAGCCCGTCGGAGGTACCGCCGAGAAAGAAAGCAACACGCCGCGAGTCGACTTTTGCATCGCCCGAAAGCCGGAGGTACCGCCGAAAGCGAAAGCAACACGCCGCGAGTGGACTTTGTCGCGCGACAATGTCGGAGGTACAGCCCGAGCCTGCCGGAGGTACCGCCGAGAACGAAAGCAACACGCCGCGAGCCGACTTTTGCATCGGCCGTACGCCGGAGGTACCGCCGAGAGCGAAAGCAACACGCCGCGAGTGGACTTTGTCGCGCGACAATGTCGGAGGTACAGCCCGAGCCCGTCGGAGGTACCGCCGAGAGAGAAAGCAACACGCCGCGCGCGGACTTTATCGTGCGACATCGACGGATGTATCGCCCGAGCGAGCGTCCGGAGGTACCGCCGAGAGCGAAAGCAACACGCCGCGAGTCGACCTTTGCATCGCCCGAAAGCCGGAGGTACCGCCGAGAGCGAAAGCAACACGCCGCGAGTGGACTTTGTCGCGCGACAATGTCGGAGGTACAGCCCGAGCCCGTCGGAGGTACCGCCGAGAACGAAAGCAACACGCCGCGCGCTGACTTTGTCGTGCGACACCGTCGGAGGTACCGCCCGAGCCCGTCGGAGGTACCGCCGAGAAAGAAAGCAACACGCCGCGAGTCGACTTTTGCATCGCCCGAAAGCCGGAGGTACCGCCGAGAGCGAAAGCAACACGCCGCGAGTGGACTTTGTCGCGCGACAATGTCGGAGGTACTGCCCGAGCCAGCCGGAGGTACCGCCGAGAACGAAAGCAACACGCCGCGCGCGGACTTTATCGTGCGACATCGACGGAGGTACCGCCCGAGCGAGCGTCCGGAGGTACCGCCGAGAGCGAAAGCAACACGCCGCGAGTCGACTTTTGCATCGCCCGTAAGCCGGAGGTACCGCCGAGAGCGAAAGCAACACGCCGCGAGTGGACTTTGTCGTGCGACACCGTCGGAGGTACCTCCCGAGCCCGTCGGAGGTACCGCCGAGAACGAAAGCAACACGCCGCGAGCCGACTTTTGCATGGCCCGTACGCCGGAGGTACCGCCGAGAGCGAAAGCAACACGCCGCGAGTGGACTTTGTCGCGCGACAATGTCGGAGGTACAGCCCGAGCCCGTCGGAGGTACCGCCGAGAGAGAAAGCAACACGCCGCGCGCGGACTTTATCGTGCGACATCGACGGATGTATCGCCCGAGCGAGCGTCCGGAGGTACCGCCGAGAGCGAAAGCAACACGCCGCGAGTCGACCTTTGCATCGCCCGAAAGCCGGAGGTACCGCCGAGAGCGAAAGCAACACGCCGCGAGTGGACTTTGTCGCGCGACAATGTCGGAGGTACTGCCCGAGCCAGCCGGAGGTACCGCCGAGAACGAAAGCAACACGCCGCGCGCGGACTTTATCGTGCGACATCGACGGAGGTACCGCCCGAGCGAGCGTCCGGAGGTACCGCCGAGAGCGAAAGCAACACGCCGCGAGTCGACTTTTGCATCGCCCGTAAGCCGGAGGTACCGCCGAGAGCGAAAGCAACACGCCGCGAGTGGACTTTGTCGTGCGACACCGTCGGAGGTACCTCCCGAGCCCGTCGGAGGTACCGCCGAGAACGAAAGCAACACGCCGCGAGCCGACTTTTGCATGGCCCGTACGCCGGAGGTACCGCCGAGAGCGAAAGCAACACGCCGCGAGTGGACTTTGTCGCGCGACAATGTCGGAGGTACAGCCCGAGCCCGTCGGAGGTACCGCCGAGAGAGAAAGCAACACGCCGCGCGCGGACTTTATCGTGCGACATCGACGGATGTATCGCCCGAGCGAGCGTCCGGAGGTACCGCCGAGAGCGAAAGCAACACGCCGCGAGTCGACCTTTGCATCGCCCGAAAGCCGGAGGTACCGCCGAGAGCGAAAGCAACACGCCGCGAGTGGACTTTGTCGCGCGACAATGTCGGAGGTACAGCCCGAGCCCGTCGGAGGTACCGCCGAGAACGAAAGCAACACGCCGCGCGCTGACTTTGTCGTGCGACACCGTCGGAGGTACCGCCCGAGCCCGTCGGAGGTACCGCCGAGAAAGAAAGCAACACGCCGCGAGTCGACTTTTGCATCGCCCGAAAGCCGGAGGTACCGCCGAGAGCGAAAGCAACACGCCGCGAGTGGACTTTGTCGCGCGACAATGTCGGAGGTACTGCCCGAGCCAGCCGGAGGTACCGCCGAGAACGAAAGCAACACGCCGCGCGCGGACTTTATCGTGCGACATCGACGGAGGTACCGCCCGAGCGAGCGTCCGGAGGTACCGCCGAGAGCGAAAGCAACACGCCGCGAGTCGACTTTTGCATCGCCCGTAAGCCGGAGGTACCGCCGAGAGCGAAAGCAACACGCCGCGAGTGGACTTTGTCGTGCGACACCGTCGGAGGTACCTCCCGAGCCCGTCGGAGGTACCGCCGAGAACGAAAGCAACACGCCGCGAGCCGACTTTTGCATGGCCCGTACGCCGGAGGTACCGCCGAGAGCGAAAGCAACACGCCGCGAGTGGACTTTGTCACGCGGCTACGTCGGAGGTACCACCCGAGCCCGTCGGAGGTACCGCCGAGAACGAAAGCAACACGCCGCGCGCGGACTTTATCGTGCGACACCGTCGGAGGTACCGCCCGAGCCCGTCGGAGGTACCGCCGAGAACGAAAGCAACACGCCGCGAGCCGACTTTTGCATCGCCCGTACGCCGGAGGTACCGCCGAGAGAGAAAGCAACACGCCGCGCGCGGACTTTGTCGTGCGACATCGCCGGAGGTACCGCCCGAGCCCGTCGGAGGTACCGCCGTGACGTCGGAGGTACCGCCGAGCCCGTCGGAGGTACCGCCGAGCCTGTCGGTGCTCCTTACAAGTATCCGTTTTCGGCCATCGGGACGCCCGATTTTGTTTAATGTCATCTCTTTTTCTTCGATCCATCCCGTCTGTGCTGTCGTTCGGTCGCTGTCGACCCGTTCGGATCGATCATCGTAATCCGATCGTTCGCAGCGACTAAGTCCCGTTCGCCTCGTTTCATCGGCGCTCGCGCCCATAAGCGGCCGTGCGTAAGGCCGTGCGTCGCCGACCGCTTGGCCGGCCGGTTGGGTACTATAAGAGGTGCGGTGCGCTCGGCAACCGAGCGTTGTCGGATCGTCGTGCGGGTGCGTTTGGCGTGCTTCGCACGTTCGGTACGATGTGCCTCGGCTCTCCTGAGTCGTGCCGTATTATTAGAAATTATATTTCTAGACACAGCATTGCCACGAGTCGGCGTCGTAAGACCGAATGGCTCCTATGTGGCGCGCACTGTTTATCAGTGTTGGCTGCGCGATCTTCCCTCGTTCGTAGACGAACGCGATCGGATGTATCGTTGCACTTACCGAGCATCGACTTCACCGTTACCGAGTGGCGGAAAGCGAGAGATCGCTCTTCACGCTTACTTGTAAACCGTAGCGAAAATTTTCGACCGTGCTTGAACGCACCGGCGACTCGTTCCTCGACGTCTGAGCATCGCGCCGTCGATCTAGCGTCAGGGCGAGGCGGCTATACGCCGCTACTTTGGGAGAATGAGAACAACATGATCTTTATATAACAAATATGATCTTTATAACATAATTTTAACGGAGTAGAGCTCCAACGAGCGTCTGTCTCCAGCTGTATATATTGCGATAATAAGAGAGTGTCGCCGACCGGCTTGAGGGCGCCGGCGGTAATAACGGCACGTCGAGAGTATCTCGAACGAAGGGCGCCCGTCACGTTCGCGGACGTGATGGGGCGCGCGTCGCTCCACGCGAGCGACCGAACTCACGAAGTTCCCTGGTTGATCCTGCCAGTAGTCATATGCTTGTCTCAAAGATTAAGCCATGCATGTCTCAGTGCATGCCGAATTAAGGTGAAACCGCGAATGGCTCATTAAATCAGTTATGGTTCATTAGATTGTACCCACATTTACTTGGATAACTGTGGTAATTCTAGAGCTAATACATGCAAAACAGAGTCCCGACCAGTGATGGGAGGGACGCTTTTATTAGATCAAAACCAATCGGTGGCGAGCGGTCTCCGTCCGTCCACCGTTTATTTTGGTGACTCTGAATAACTTTGTGCTGATCGCACGGTCTTAGCACCGGCGACGCATCTTTCAAATGTCTGCCTTATCAACTGTCGATGGTAGGTTCTGCGCCTACCATGGTTGTAACGGGTAACGGGGAATCAGGGTTCGATTCCGGAGAGGGAGCCTGAGAAACGGCTACCACATCCAAGGAAGGCAGCAGGCGCGCAAATTACCCACTCCCGGCACGGGGAGGTAGTGACGAAAAATAACGATACGGGACTCATCCGAGGCCCCGTAATCGGAATGAGTACACTTTAAATCCTTTAACGAGGATCCATTGGAGGGCAAGTCTGGTGCCAGCAGCCGCGGTAATTCCAGCTCCAATAGCGTATATTAAAGTTGTTGCGGTTAAAAAGCTCGTAGTTGAATCTGTGTCGCACACCGTCGGTTCACCGCTCGCGGTGTTTAACTGGCGTGATGTGGG
>NW_028297178.1:10000-15000 GCF_055798465.1 Pogonomyrmex barbatus | reverse complement strand
GATTGGTTTTGATCTAATAAAAGCGTCCCTCCCATCACTGGTCGGGACTCTGTTTTGCATGTATTAGCTCTAGAATTACCACAGTTATCCAAGTAAATGTGGGTACAATCTAATGAACCATAACTGATTTAATGAGCCATTCGCGGTTTCACCTTAATTCGGCATGCACTGAGACATGCATGGCTTAATCTTTGAGACAAGCATATGACTACTGGCAGGATCAACCAGGGAACTTCGTGAGTTCGGTCGCTCGCGTGGAGCGACGCGCGCCCCATCACGTCCGCGAACGTGACGGGCGCCCTTCGTTCGAGATACTCTCGACGTGCCGTTATTACCGCCGGCGCCCTCAAGCCGGTCGGCGACACTCTCTTATTATCGCAATATATACAGCTGGAGACAGACGCTCGTTGGAGCTCTACTCCGTTAAAATTATGTTATAAAGATCATATTTGTTATATAAAGATCATGTTGTTCTCATTCTCCCAAAGTAGCGGCGTATAGCCGCCTCGCCCTGACGCTAGATCGACGGCGCGATGCTCAGACGTCGAGGAACGAGTCGCCGGTGCGTTCAAGCACGGTCGAAAATTTTCGCTACGGTTTACAAGTAAGCGTGAAGAGCGATCTCTCGCTTTCCGCCACTCGGTAACGGTGAAGTCGATGCTCGGTAAGTGCAACGATACATCCGATCGCGTTCGTCTACGAACGAGGGAAGATCGCGCAGCCAACACTGATAAACAGTGCGCGCCACATAGGAGCCATTCGGTCTTACGACGCCGACTCGTGGCAATGCTGTGTCTAGAAATATAATTTCTAATAATACGGCACGACTCAGGAGAGCCGAGGCACATCGTACCGAACGTGCGAAGCACGCCAAACGCACCCGCACGACGATCCGACAACGCTCGGTCGCCGAGCGCACCGCACCTCTTATAGTACCCAACCGGCCGGCCAAGCGGTCGGCGACGCACGGCCTTACGCACGGCCGCTTATGGGCGCGAGCGCCGATGAAACGAGGCGAACGGGACTTAGTCGCTGCGAACGATCGGATTACGATGATCGATCCGAACGGGTCGACAGCGACCGAACGACAGCACAGACGGGATGGATCGAAGAAAAAGAGATGACATTAAACAAAATCGGGCGTCCCGATGGCCGAAAACGGATACTTGTAAGGAGCACCGACAGGCTCGGCGGTACCTCCGACGGGCTCGGCGGTACCTCCGACGTCACGGCGGTACCTCCGACGGGCTCGGGCGGTACCTCCGGCGATGTCGCACGACAAAGTCCGCGCGCGGCGTGTTGCTTTCTCTCTCGGCGGTACCTCCGGCGTACGGGCGATGCAAAAGTCGGCTCGCGGCGTGTTGCTTTCGTTCTCGGCGGTACCTCCGACGGGCTCGGGCGGTACCTCCGACGGTGTCGCACGATAAAGTCCGCGCGCGGCGTGTTGCTTTCGTTCTCGGCGGTACCTCCGACGGGCTCGGGTGGTACCTCCGACGTAGCCGCGTGACAAAGTCCACTCGCGGCGTGTTGCTTTCGCTCTCGGCGGTACCTCCGGCGTACGGGCCATGCAAAAGTCGGCTCGCGGCGTGTTGCTTTCGTTCTCGGCGGTACCTCCGACGGGCTCGGGAGGTACCTCCGACGGTGTCGCACGACAAAGTCCACTCGCGGCGTGTTGCTTTCGCTCTCGGCGGTACCTCCGGCTTACGGGCGATGCAAAAGTCGACTCGCGGCGTGTTGCTTTCGCTCTCGGCGGTACCTCCGGACGCTCGCTCGGGCGGTACCTCCGTCGATGTCGCACGATAAAGTCCGCGCGCGGCGTGTTGCTTTCGTTCTCGGCGGTACCTCCGGCTGGCTCGGGCAGTACCTCCGACATTGTCGCGCGACAAAGTCCACTCGCGGCGTGTTGCTTTCGCTCTCGGCGGTACCTCCGGCTTTCGGGCGATGCAAAAGTCGACTCGCGGCGTGTTGCTTTCTTTCTCGGCGGTACCTCCGACGGGCTCGGGCGGTACCTCCGACGGTGTCGCACGACAAAGTCAGCGCGCGGCGTGTTGCTTTCGTTCTCGGCGGTACCTCCGACGGGCTCGGGCTGTACCTCCGACATTGTCGCGCGACAAAGTCCACTCGCGGCGTGTTGCTTTCGCTCTCGGCGGTACCTCCGGCTTTCGGGCGATGCAAAGGTCGACTCGCGGCGTGTTGCTTTCGCTCTCGGCGGTACCTCCGGACGCTCGCTCGGGCGATACATCCGTCGATGTCGCACGATAAAGTCCGCGCGCGGCGTGTTGCTTTCTCTCTCGGCGGTACCTCCGACGGGCTCGGGCTGTACCTCCGACATTGTCGCGCGACAAAGTCCACTCGCGGCGTGTTGCTTTCGCTCTCGGCGGTACCTCCGGCGTACGGGCCATGCAAAAGTCGGCTCGCGGCGTGTTGCTTTCGTTCTCGGCGGTACCTCCGACGGGCTCGGGAGGTACCTCCGACGGTGTCGCACGACAAAGTCCACTCGCGGCGTGTTGCTTTCGCTCTCGGCGGTACCTCCGGCTTACGGGCGATGCAAAAGTCGACTCGCGGCGTGTTGCTTTCGCTCTCGGCGGTACCTCCGGACGCTCGCTCGGGCGGTACCTCCGTCGATGTCGCACGATAAAGTCCGCGCGCGGCGTGTTGCTTTCGTTCTCGGCGGTACCTCCGGCTGGCTCGGGCAGTACCTCCGACATTGTCGCGCGACAAAGTCCACTCGCGGCGTGTTGCTTTCGCTCTCGGCGGTACCTCCGGCTTTCGGGCGATGCAAAAGTCGACTCGCGGCGTGTTGCTTTCTTTCTCGGCGGTACCTCCGACGGGCTCGGGCGGTACCTCCGACGGTGTCGCACGACAAAGTCAGCGCGCGGCGTGTTGCTTTCGTTCTCGGCGGTACCTCCGACGGGCTCGGGCTGTACCTCCGACATTGTCGCGCGACAAAGTCCACTCGCGGCGTGTTGCTTTCGCTCTCGGCGGTACCTCCGGCTTTCGGGCGATGCAAAGGTCGACTCGCGGCGTGTTGCTTTCGCTCTCGGCGGTACCTCCGGACGCTCGCTCGGGCGATACATCCGTCGATGTCGCACGATAAAGTCCGCGCGCGGCGTGTTGCTTTCTCTCTCGGCGGTACCTCCGACGGGCTCGGGCTGTACCTCCGACATTGTCGCGCGACAAAGTCCACTCGCGGCGTGTTGCTTTCGCTCTCGGCGGTACCTCCGGCGTACGGCCGATGCAAAAGTCGGCTCGCGGCGTGTTGCTTTCGTTCTCGGCGGTACCTCCGGCAGGCTCGGGCTGTACCTCCGACATTGTCGCGCGACAAAGTCCACTCGCGGCGTGTTGCTTTCGCTTTCGGCGGTACCTCCGGCTTTCGGGCGATGCAAAAGTCGACTCGCGGCGTGTTGCTTTCTTTCTCGGCGGTACCTCCGACGGGCTCGGGCAGTACCTCCGACGGTGTCGCACGACAAAGTCCGCGCGCGGCGTGTTGCTTTCGTTCTCGGCGGTACCTCCGACGGGCTCGGGCATTACCTCCGACGTTGCCGCGCGACAAAGTCCACTCGCGGCGTGTTGCTTTCGCTCTCGGCGATACCTCCGGCGTACGGGCGATGCAAAAGTCGGCTCGCGGCGTGTTGCTTTCGTTCTCGGCGGTACCTCCGGCGTAAGGGCGATGCAAAAGTTGGCTCGCGGCGTGTTGCTTTCGCTCTCGGCGGTACCTCCGACGGGCTCGGGCAGTACCTCCGGCGTACGGGCGATGCAAAAGTCGACTCGCGGCGTGTTGCTCTTCGCTCTCGGCGGAACCTCCGATTAGCCGGGCAGCGCAATAAATAACTTTCGTATTAATAAATAAACATTTATTCGTCATTGATATCTGGATTGGTGCCTTTGATAAAGTGTTGCTGTTATCCGTGTTTATATCTTTACTTTTAAAGCATTCATGCATGAATGCTGTCCCTAATAACGTATCACACGCATTGGAGTGTTTGCGTGGGAATACTTTTAGTGTTTCTGTATTAGAAGGTGCATAATGCTTAGTTATTACAGTTATGTTAATTTTTAAACTTATATAACGAAATATAATGTTTATATTGTAATATTATATTTTACTATGCAATTATATAAGTATTGATATTTTAAGGACACAGGATTATAAAATTGTAGCACACGAATGACTGATACTTTAATCGCGCCTCCCGCGGACAGGCACTACACAGGCTCGCGCGCTGCGTGTTGCTTTCGCAAACGCTAAAGTCCGCTCGCGGCGTGTTGCTTTCGCACGACGTGGCGCGCACGGCCGTTCGTGCGTTAAAGTCCGCTCGCGGCGTGTTGCTTTCGCAAACGCTAAAGTCCGCTCGCGGCGTGTTGCTTTCGCAAACGTTAAGTCCGCTCGCGGCGTGTTGCTTTCGCTCTCGGCGGTACCTCCGGCTTACGGGCGATGCAAAAGTCGACTCGCGGCGTGTTGCTTTCGCTCTCGGCGGTACCTCCGGACGCTCGCTCGGGCGGTACCTCCGTCGATGTCGCACGATAAAGTCCGCGCGCGGCGTGTTGCTTTCGTTCTCGGCGGTACCTCCGGCTGGCTCGGGCAGTACCTCCGACATTGTCGCGCGACAAAGTCCACTCGCGGCGTGTTGCTTTCGCTCTCGGCGGTACCTCCGGCTTTCGGGCGATGCAAAAGTCGACTCGCGGCGTGTTGCTTTCTTTCTCGGCGGTACCTCCGACGGGCTCGGGCGGTACCTCCGACGGTGTCGCACGACAAAGTCAGCGCGCGGCGTGTTGCTTTCGTTCTCGGCGGTACCTCCGACGGGCTCGGGCTGTACCTCCGACATTGTCGCGCGACAAAGTCCACTCGCGGCGTGTTGCTTTCGCTCTCGGCGGTACCTCCGGCTTTCGGGCGATGCAAAGGTCGACTCGCGGCGTGTTGCTTTCGCTCTCGGCGGTACCTCCGGACGCTCGCTCGGGCGATACATCCGTCGATGTCGCACGATAAAGTCCGCGCGCGG
>NW_028297177.1:12500-15000 GCF_055798465.1 Pogonomyrmex barbatus | reverse complement strand
TTTCGGCCCCAAGGCCTCTAATCATTCGCTTTACCAGATGAGACTCGCGCGCGTTCCGTGCGGAACGGCCGAGTGCCAGCTATCCTGAGGGAAACTTCGGAGGGAACCAGCTACTAGATGGTTCGATTAGTCTTTCGCCCCTATACCCAGTTCCTACGATCGATTTGCACGTCAGAATCGCTACGGACCTCCATCAGGGTTTCCCTGACTTCGTCCTGACCAGGCATAGTTCACCATCTTTCGGGTCCCAACGTGTACGCTCTGGGTGCGCCTCTTCTCGCGATGAGAACGAGACGCCCCGGGAGTGCGGAGCCGCGTCGCGACGCGGCCATCCTCCCTCGGTCGACAACCAGGGCCGACCTTCACTTTCATTACGCCTTTAGTATCGCTCGTCCCAATGACTCGCGTACATGTTAGACTCCTTGGTCCGTGTTTCAAGACGGGTCCTAAGAGTACCCAAAGCAGTAGCGTCGCCGACCGGTATCGGTCCCGCACAGGAGCACGAGACTCCCATTGGGACGTTGGCAGGCCTGTCGAAGGTTAACCGTACGACCAACAGCGGGCCAGGCACGGTGACGGCGCTAGGTCCGTTGCCTCGTGTACCGTGGCGCGCGCTTGCGACGGCCTCGACGCACTCGTCTCGTTTGTGAAGCGTGCGGCCTGATACCTTGCGCGTACCGCCGGGCAGCCGGCCGGGCGACCGGGGGTTTGACGCGTGCCGTTTTACCGGCGACGCGTCAGCCGCCGCACCCGGGCCGTAGACCGACACCCAGCGGGTCGCGACGTTCTACTAGGGGAGAAGTGCACGACTACGAACGCCGGACATCGGCGCACGGCGGCGTGCCCGCGCGCGAGCCGCGAGGGCCCCGCGGGGCATCGCACACCGACGCGAAGCCAGCGTCGCTGACGATGAATCTCCCCGTTCGTTCTTTTGGGTTTCTTAGGTTTACCCCTGAACGGTTTCACGTACTCTTGAACTCTCTCTTCAAAGTTCTTTTCAACTTTCCCTCACGGTACTTGTTCGCTATCGGTCTCGTGGTCGTATTTAGCCTTAGATGGAGTTTACCACCCACTTAGAGCTGCATTCTCAAGCAACCCGACTCTAAGGAGAGATCCTCCCGAGGACGGGCATCGGTCGCTACGGGCCTGGCACCCTCTGCGGGTAAGTGGCCCCCATTCAAGATGGACTTGGACGCGACGCGACGCCTCGGGATAAGCGGACCCTCCCAAACACCACATTTCCCTGCGGCGGAACCGCGGGATTCGGTGCTGGGCTCTTTCCTGTTCGCTCGCCGCTACTAAGGAAATCCTGGTTAGTTTCTTTTCCTCCGCTAGTAATATGCTTAAATTCAGCGGGTAATCTCGCCTGCTCTGAGGTCGTCAAAGTCAGTGTGTGGGTGACAGTTCGGGCGGACGACGGGGTTCGTAACACGAGTACACGACGAAGCGTGCCGGTCCCAGGTCGCGTCTCTGCTCTCTCGCTCGAGAGAGATATGGAGAGGAACTTCGTGGACTCGGACACGCGGTCGGCTCGCGATCCCCGCGGAGGGAACGACAGACGGGCGGAGCGTTAAGGTTAAGAGAATCGGATCTCCGCGCGCGACGCGGGGGGAGGCCTGCGACAACGTAGGGAGTGCCCGGTTCCGCTCTCGCGGAAGGGCGCCTCTCTCCGTCGGATCCTCCTCTACCCGCGTACACGTCTCGCGAGAGTCTCCTCTATTTCTCTCCTCTATTCTCGCGCCCGGTCGCTCGGCGCCCCGGTCAGCCTTCGTCACGTATCAATGTCATTTCGGACGACGCCCAGCCGGCGTGCGCGCGGCGGAAGAGCCCGGCGGGACTGGCGGCCTTACGCGTGGCGCGCAAGGGCTTCCCGCTGCTGTCTCTCCTCTCACCGCTGGCTTTCGCGCGGCACGGGGCGAACGTCCAACGATCGCTCGTACGCCGGTGCGCGCTGCCGTCGCCCGGTCGCCGTCGTCGGCGACGCGAGGCGAAGCGCGCGAACGCGGGCGCAAGCAGTCTCTGGGTACTAAAACGACCCTCAGCCAGGCGTGGTCCGGGAATTGTATCCGTGGACCGCAATGTGCGTTCGAAATGTCGATGTTCATGTGTCCTGCAGTTCACAAGTTGACGCGCAATTAGCTGCGTTCTTCATCGACCCACGAGCCAAGTGATCCACCGTTCAGGGTAATCGCATTTTCCTTTCTCTCGCCGCGTCTCCATGGAGAACGCGACTCGAAGGTATACAGTCCCAACGTGTTTTGTATATCTACGCTCGCTGCCCACCGGGGACAGAGTTCTCTCTCCGTTCCTCCGGGGCGCGAGCGTGATGGCCCTTCGATCAGCCTGGCCGCGCGTCCGAGCACGCGCGGACCGCCGCCCCGTTTACGGGGGCTACGGCACGATCGGGACACCGGCGACGGGCCGCGAGAGACCCGTCCGGCATCCCGGCGGAAACGAGAAGCGTCCCATAGCGCGAGAGGCGATGGGCCGGGGCGGAAAT
>NW_028297177.1:5000-10000 GCF_055798465.1 Pogonomyrmex barbatus | reverse complement strand
TTTGATCTAATAAAAGCGTCCCTCCCATCACTGGTCGGGACTCTGTTTTGCATGTATTAGCTCTAGAATTACCACAGTTATCCAAGTAAATGTGGGTACAATCTAATGAACCATAACTGATTTAATGAGCCATTCGCGGTTTCACCTTAATTCGGCATGCACTGAGACATGCATGGCTTAATCTTTGAGACAAGCATATGACTACTGGCAGGATCAACCAGGGAACTTCGTGAGTTCGGTCGCTCGCGTGGAGCGACGCGCGCCCCATCACGTCCGCGAACGTGACGGGCGCCCTTCGTTCGAGATACTCTCGACGTGCCGTTATTACCGCCGGCGCCCTCAAGCCGGTCGGCGACACTCTCTTATTATCGCAATATATACAGCTGGAGACAGACGCTCGTTGGAGCTCTACTCCGTTAAAATTATGTTATAAAGATCATATTTGTTATATAAAGATCATGTTGTTCTCATTCTCCCAAAGTAGCGGCGTATAGCCGCCTCGCCCTGACGCTAGATCGACGGCGCGATGCTCAGACGTCGAGGAACGAGTCGCCGGTGCGTTCAAGCACGGTCGAAAATTTTCGCTACGGTTTACAAGTAAGCGTGAAGAGCGATCTCTCGCTTTCCGCCACTCGGTAACGGTGAAGTCGATGCTCGGTAAGTGCAACGATACATCCGATCGCGTTCGTCTACGAACGAGGGAAGATCGCGCAGCCAACACTGATAAACAGTGCGCGCCACATAGGAGCCATTCGGTCTTACGACGCCGACTCGTGGCAATGCTGTGTCTAGAAATATAATTTCTAATAATACGGCACGACTCAGGAGAGCCGAGGCACATCGTACCGAACGTGCGAAGCACGCCAAACGCACCCGCACGACGATCCGACAACGCTCGGTCGCCGAGCGCACCGCACCTCTTATAGTACCCAACCGGCCGGCCAAGCGGTCGGCGACGCACGGCCTTACGCACGGCCGCTTATGGGCGCGAGCGCCGATGAAACGAGGCGAACGGGACTTAGTCGCTGCGAACGATCGGATTACGATGATCGATCCGAACGGGTCGACAGCGACCGAACGACAGCACAGACGGGATGGATCGAAGAAAAAGAGATGACATTAAACAAAATCGGGCGTCCCGATGGCCGAAAACGGATACTTGTAAGGAGCACCGACAGGCTCGGCGGTACCTCCGACGGGCTCGGCGGTACCTCCGACGTCACGGCGGTACCTCCGACGGGCTCGGGCGGTACCTCCGGCGATGTCGCACGACAAAGTCCGCGCGCGGCGTGTTGCTTTCTCTCTCGGCGGTACCTCCGGCGTACGGGCGATGCAAAAGTCGGCTCGCGGCGTGTTGCTTTCGTTCTCGGCGGTACCTCCGACGGGCTCGGGCGGTACCTCCGACGGTGTCGCACGATAAAGTCCGCGCGCGGCGTGTTGCTTTCGTTCTCGGCGGTACCTCCGACGGGCTCGGGTGGTACCTCCGACGTAGCCGCGTGACAAAGTCCACTCGCGGCGTGTTGCTTTCGCTCTCGGCGGTACCTCCGGCGTACGGGCCATGCAAAAGTCGGCTCGCGGCGTGTTGCTTTCGTTCTCGGCGGTACCTCCGACGGGCTCGGGAGGTACCTCCGACGGTGTCGCACGACAAAGTCCACTCGCGGCGTGTTGCTTTCGCTCTCGGCGGTACCTCCGGCTTACGGGCGATGCAAAAGTCGACTCGCGGCGTGTTGCTTTCGCTCTCGGCGGTACCTCCGGACGCTCGCTCGGGCGGTACCTCCGTCGATGTCGCACGATAAAGTCCGCGCGCGGCGTGTTGCTTTCGTTCTCGGCGGTACCTCCGGCTGGCTCGGGCAGTACCTCCGACATTGTCGCGCGACAAAGTCCACTCGCGGCGTGTTGCTTTCGCTCTCGGCGGTACCTCCGGCTTTCGGGCGATGCAAAAGTCGACTCGCGGCGTGTTGCTTTCTTTCTCGGCGGTACCTCCGACGGGCTCGGGCGGTACCTCCGACGGTGTCGCACGACAAAGTCAGCGCGCGGCGTGTTGCTTTCGTTCTCGGCGGTACCTCCGACGGGCTCGGGCTGTACCTCCGACATTGTCGCGCGACAAAGTCCACTCGCGGCGTGTTGCTTTCGCTCTCGGCGGTACCTCCGGCTTTCGGGCGATGCAAAGGTCGACTCGCGGCGTGTTGCTTTCGCTCTCGGCGGTACCTCCGGACGCTCGCTCGGGCGATACATCCGTCGATGTCGCACGATAAAGTCCGCGCGCGGCGTGTTGCTTTCTCTCTCGGCGGTACCGTCCGACGGGCTCGGGCTGTACCTCCGACATTGTCGCGCGACAAAGTCCACTCGCGGCGTGTTGCTTTCGCTCTCGGCGGTACCTCCGGCGTACGGGCCATGCAAAAGTCGGCTCGCGGCGTGTTGCTTTCGTTCTCGGCGGTACCTCCGACGGGCTCGGGAGGTACCTCCGACGGTGTCGCACGACAAAGTCCACTCGCGGCGTGTTGCTTTCGCTCTCGGCGGTACCTCCGGCTTACGGGCGATGCAAAAGTCGACTCGCGGCGTGTTGCTTTCGCTCTCGGCGGTACCTCCGGACGCTCGCTCGGGCGGTACCTCCGTCGATGTCGCACGATAAAGTCCGCGCGCGGCGTGTTGCTTTCGTTCTCGGCGGTACCTCCGGCTGGCTCGGGCAGTACCTCCGACATTGTCGCGCGACAAAGTCCACTCGCGGCGTGTTGCTTTCGCTCTCGGCGGTACCTCCGGCTTTCGGGCGATGCAAAAGTCGACTCGCGGCGTGTTGCTTTCTTTCTCGGCGGTACCTCCGACGGGCTCGGGCGGTACCTCCGACGGTGTCGCACGACAAAGTCAGCGCGCGGCGTGTTGCTTTCGTTCTCGGCGGTACCTCCGACGGGCTCGGGCTGTACCTCCGACATTGTCGCGCGACAAAGTCCACTCGCGGCGTGTTGCTTTCGCTCTCGGCGGTACCTCCGGCTTTCGGGCGATGCAAAGGTCGACTCGCGGCGTGTTGCTTTCGCTCTCGGCGGTACCTCCGGACGCTCGCTCGGGCGATACATCCGTCGATGTCGCACGATAAAGTCCGCGCGCGGCGTGTTGCTTTCTCTCTCGGCGGTACCTCCGACGGGCTCGGGCTGTACCTCCGACATTGTCGCGCGACAAAGTCCACTCGCGGCGTGTTGCTTTCGCTCTCGGCGGTACCTCCGGCGTACGGCCGATGCAAAAGTCGGCTCGCGGCGTGTTGCTTTCGTTCTCGGCGGTACCTCCGGCAGGCTCGGGCTGTACCTCCGACATTGTCGCGCGACAAAGTCCACTCGCGGCGTGTTGCTTTCGCTTTCGGCGGTACCTCCGGCTTTCGGGCGATGCAAAAGTCGACTCGCGGCGTGTTGCTTTCTTTCTCGGCGGTACCTCCGACGGGCTCGGGCAGTACCTCCGACGGTGTCGCACGACAAAGTCCGCGCGCGGCGTGTTGCTTTCGTTCTCGGCGGTACCTCCGACGGGCTCGGGCATTACCTCCGACGTTGCCGCGCGACAAAGTCCACTCGCGGCGTGTTGCTTTCGCTCTCGGCGATACCTCCGGCGTACGGGCGATGCAAAAGTCGGCTCGCGGCGTGTTGCTTTCGTTCTCGGCGGTACCTCCGGCGTAAGGGCGATGCAAAAGTTGGCTCGCGGCGTGTTGCTTTCGCTCTCGGCGGTACCTCCGACGGGCTCGGGCAGTACCTCCGGCGTACGGGCGATGCAAAAGTCGACTCGCGGCGTGTTGCTCTTCGCTCTCGGCGGAACCTCCGATTAGCCGGGCAGCGCAATAAATAACTTTCGTATTAATAAATAAACATTTATTCGTCATTGATATCTGGATTGGTGCCTTTGATAAAGTGTTGCTGTTATCCGTGTTTATATCTTTACTTTTAAAGCATTCATGCATGAATGCTGTCCCTAATAACGTATCACACGCATTGGAGTGTTTGCGTGGGAATACTTTTAGTGTTTCTGTATTAGAAGGTGCATAATGCTTAGTTATTACAGTTATGTTAATTTTTAAACTTATATAACGAAATATAATGTTTATATTGTAATATTATATTTTACTATGCAATTATATAAGTATTGATATTTTAAGGACACAGGATTATAAAATTGTAGCACACGAATGACTGATACTTTAATCGCGCCTCCCGCGGACAGGCACTACACAGGCTCGCGCGCTGCGTGTTGCTTTCGCAAACGCTAAAGTCCGCTCGCGGCGTGTTGCTTTCGCACGACGTGGCGCGCACGGCCGTTCGTGCGTTAAAGTCCGCTCGCGGCGTGTTGCTTTCGCAAACGCTAAAGTCCGCTCGCGGCGTGTTGCTTTCGCAAACGTTAAGTCCGCTCGCGGCGTGTTGCTTTCGCAAACGTTAAGTCCGCTCGCGGCGTGTTGCTTTCGCACGACGTGGCGCGTACGGCCGTTCGTGCGTTAAAGTCCGCTCGCGGCGTGTTGCTTTCGCAAACGCTAAAGTCCGCTCGCGGCGTGTTGCTTTCGCAAACGCTAAAGTCCGCTCGCGGCGTGTTGCTTTCGCAAACGTTAAGTCCGCTCGCGGCGTGTTGCTTTCGCAAACGCTAAAGTCCGCTCGCGGCGTGTTGCTTTCGCAAACGTTAAGTCCGCTCGCGGCGTGTTGCTTTCGCACGACGTGGCGCGTACGGCCGTTCGTGCGTTAAAGTCCGCTCGCGGCGTGTTGCTTTCGCACGACGTGGCGCGTACGGCCGTTCGTGCGTTAAAGTCCGCTCGCGGCGTGTTGCTTTCGCAAACGCTAAAGTCCGCTCGCGGCGTGTTGCTTTCGCAAACGTTAAGTCCGCTCGCGGCGTGTTGCTTTCGCACGACGTGGCGCGTACGGCCGTTCGTGCGTTAAAGTCCGCTCGCGGCGTGTTGCTTTCGCACGACGTGGCGCGTACGGCCGTTCGTGCGTTAAAGTCCGCTCGCGGCGTGTTGCTTTCGCAAACGCTAAAGTCCG
>NW_028297176.1:0-17615 GCF_055798465.1 Pogonomyrmex barbatus | reverse complement strand
ATTGCGAGCATGCAATTTTATTATGTATGCCAGGCGAGCATTCCGGATAGGCTAGATGAGACAAACGCTCCAAGTCCGAATCAAGCGTAATCAAATCTTCCCCGAATTTCTGTTTTCGATTTATAAATTGCATATAGTAATTTTGTGTCGAAAGTTTTTCCCCAAAACGTAACTCTAATCTTGAAACTAATTCTCTATATTGCGAATTTTCCAATTCCGTTTCCCCCTCTAAAATTGAACGTGCCCCCTCTTAAACAGGAAGCCAATACGATTACTTTCTCCAAATTTCCCTATCTATTTGCCCAAGCAATTAATTCAAAACTGAGATAAAAATTCTCGCAAAGGAACACTTCCGTCATATGTGTCGGGCTTTAATTTTAAACCAAGATCGAGATTAAAAATTGGATTTGACTGGTCTGGTATGGATAGTTCATGCTCCTCGAACTGCTGCATTGATTCTCCACGCTCTTCCGCTCCGCGTCGCCGCTCCGCGCGTTCCTCTCTAAAAAGCTCCTCTATAATCATTCAGAAAACCATCTCCAGACTCGGAATCGTTTTCGGTTCCTGCGCACGCGTGCAAGCTCTCTTCCTGGCCGAGACAATCCGTCTCTCCAACGCTTCTTCTTGTCTCACTTCCGTCGCTAAATGCTTTCCTGTCAATACCGCTTAATGCTCTGCTATGTTTACCGATTCCGGACGAGCCCCCAAAAATGTCGCGCTCGCGACGGATTCACTCGCGTTACACTCACGCCAAGGAAAGAAGAGAGAGAGAGAGAGTTTAGGAAATGTAAGAATACACTTTATTAACCACAGAAACACGGGAGCTAACAAAAACTTTCTACAATTCAATATAAATTCACCGCGACATGACTTAAATTCGCGTGCTGTTAACTCTCTCACAACAACAATACTTGACAATCGCTTGATACCGCGTCAGCAAGGAACGACCTTCAGATTGGAAATCGATATGAGGATAGCGTATATACACACACGCACGCACGCACGCGTGCGTGCGTGCGTGCGTGCGTGCGTGCGTGCGTGCGTGCGTGCGTGCGTGCGTGCGTGCGTGCGTGCGTGCGTGCGTGCGTGCGTGCGTGCGTGCGTGCGTGCGTGCGTGCGTGCGTGCGTGCGTGCGTGCGTGCGTGCGTGCGTGCGTGCGTGCGTGCGTGCGTGCGTGCGTGCGTGCGTGCGTGCGTGCGTGCGTGCGTGCGTGCGTGCGTGCGTGTGTGCCGTGCGTGCGTGCGTGTAAAAGAGATTATTGGACGCCTAAGATTTTGTTTGCTGAATATTATTTATGTTTCTTTCTGTTGTTTAGTATAATATTTTACTAGTAATTCATTATTATAAAGTATATTTACCAGTAGCTTCTTTAAAATATCTAACACATTTGGAAAATTCAGCCATGCTGCCACACAAAGTGTTTGTTTCAGCAATGTAGGCGCATCCTTTGCGAATCTCTATTTTAAACTGTCCAAGTTGATGGATTCCTTCTTCCAGACCCAATGCTGATATTGCATCAGTTACAAGTACAAGACCTTAATTTAAACATTTATATTTTAATCTTATTTAAATTGTAAGAACATATTATGAGATAAGCATATATAATATTCCAAGATGGCTGAGTATCTCGAAAAGTATGCATTTTTGAGAACAATGTTTTACAAAGGTATTTCAGAGGTTGCAAAGTTTTGAAAAATAATTCTATATTGAATCGCAGATAAAATTGTTGAATTTTTGGACTTGTCCATCTTAAAATGTTCATCCTGCGTCAGTACCGAGATTATTAGTCTTTGACATGAGAAATTCAGACATGGCCAAACAAGAATTCGTTCCACGTCTTGATAAAAAAAAATTAAAAAAGAAAATATCTATTTGCTGACAAATACTTTATTTTAATGCGTTCTTTCGCCAAAGAGCGAATTTTTATGAGATTGTCGAAAGAAAGGAATCGCGGAGTACAGAGGCCGTAACAATACGATTTCATTAAAAAAGAAAAAAAAATAGCAAATATAAAAAGATATCAAGTCCAAAAATATTTCTTTTTTATTAATGGTTAGACGATAAATTATTACAGTAAATTATTGCAGCAATAAATAGTCGAATTTCCAATCCACAATGGAAATCTTTTTTTATCTTTTCTTGTGACAATCATACCAAACACTCGAAAATTGTGCAACATCCCCTGATTGGCGGAACTCGATGAACTCAAAATAGCCAACGAGTACTTTTTCGTAAAGAGTATTATGTTTAGAGATAAGTTAGTTACGTAAAAAGGCTATAAAGACCTAAAATTTTAGAATCTTATTCAATATAAGCAACACGCCCTAGAACTTCTCTTCCTTTCCTTAAAAGATAATCCTCTCTATGCGATTTTTATGAGATTGTCGAAAGAAAGGAATCGCGGAGTACAGAGGCCGTAACAATACGATTTCATTAAAAAAGAAAAAAAAATAGCAAATATAAAAAGATATCAAGTCCAAAAATATTTCTTTTTTATTAATGGTTAGACGATAAATTATTACAGTAAATTATTGCAGCAATAAATAGTCGAATTTCCAATCCACAATGGAAATCTTTTTTTATCTTTTCTTGTGACAATCATACCAAACACTCGAAAATTGTGCAACATCCCCTGATTGGCGGAACTCGATGAACTCAAAATAGCCAACGAGTACTTTTTCGTAAAGAGTATTATGTTTAGAGATAAGTTAGTTACGTAAAAAGGCTATAAAGACCTAAAATTTTAGAATCTTATTCAATATAAGCAACACGCCCTAGAACTTCTCTTCCTTTCCTTAAAAGATAATCCTCTCTATGCGATTTTTATGAGATTGTCGAAAGAAAGGAATCGCGGAGTACAGAGGCCGTAACAATACGATTTCATTAAAAAAGAAAAAAAAATAGCAAATATAAAAAGATATCAAGTCCAAAAATATTTCTTTTTTGGACCATACTTCTAAAACTCAAAAATCCAGTATGTCTCCAAGATCAATCCACCTCTCAAAAATCCTTTAAGACACGAAAATCCATAAAGACACGACATCAAATCCGCATTTTTTTATTTCGCTCCTCATCCTGAAAGCTGCTAGGGAACACTTCCAGTCCAATTTCGAAGTTAGAGTTTGTGCGCGATTTTTACACGTAATGCTGATACCAGTGCTGAAACCTGACAGTCATCTTCAGGGTCGCATGCGCGAAATAACAACAGACATAACAACAGACAGTAGTAAGTCATCTTTATAATTTTCGTCTTATTGTAACTTAATGCGACGCTATCTTTCCGCGTTTTCTCGAAAAATCATCGAAAAACAATAAGCTCCTTTAAATGATTAGAGTCTGTTGCTTTTTCTCTCTCTTCCCATGATTTTCATCCCAGAGATAGCTGATTTTCTGCCATTCTTTATTAAAAGACATCCTAGCGAAATAGCTAATTATAGCAGTCTCGACTTTTCTGCTAAAAATATTCTAGCGAGATAGTTAATTGACAGCAAATATGGGAAATATTTTTCTTATTTAATTATATTATAATTATATTACTCATATAGTTAATTAAGAAAGATAATAATGTTATCTCATTATTTATTCATTAAAAATGACTTAAAAATGACGATTAAATGACGATATATTTATGACAATAATATTTCGTGACAAATGTTACATTTATTTCACATCATTATTTAGTACACTGATGTCAAATGACGAGAAATGACCTTAAATCTTTATCATAATGACTTGCTACTTGAGTATATATTAGGTGTACAAAAAAGTTCTGAGCTTTTTTTGTAAAATTCAATCTTTATTCAAAAACAAACAAAAAAATATTAATTTGATTCAGCGAAATATGTTGCATCAACGTCTCCGTTTGCATCAACGATCTTTTGTCATCTTTCGGGTAGCTTGCGAATTCCTTGATAATAAAAGCTCACCGGCTTCGAAGCAATAAAGTCATCAATGCATTTTCGTATCTCTTCAAATCTCACGAAATGTGTATCAGCCAAATGATGCTGCAGCGACCGGAATAGGTAGTAATCGGAAGGCGCTATGTCTGGGCTATACGCCGCGTGCGGGAGAAGTTCCCAGCCTAACGCAAAGATATGATCCTCAGTCGCTTTCGCAACATGTGGTCGAGCATTGTCATGAAGCAAGATCACTTTACGACGTCCTTGGCCAGTAAATGGCCTCTTTTCTTCTAATGCATCGTTCAATTGTTGTTGGTAGCAGTCTGCCGTGATTGTTTCACCCGGTTGTAACAACTCGTAATACAACACACCTTTCCAATCCCACCAGATACAGAGCAAAACCTTCTTGGCGTGGATATTGGGCTTTGGCATCGATGTCGAAGGTTGACCAGGGTCAACCCATGATTTTCTACGTTTAGGGGTATCATAAAGAATCCACTTTTCATCGCTTGTAATGATTTTGTGCAGAAAATTTTTTTTCCGGAACTTTGAAAGCAAAGTGAGTGCAGTGTCACGCCGACGATTTTTGTTGTCTTCGGACAATTCATGCGGAACCCATCTGCCTTCCTTCTGAACCTTTCCCATCGTATGTAAACGTACGGAAATGATTTGCTGCGTAACGCCAAGCTGTTCTGCAAGCTCCTTTATGTTTACATACGATTTATATCCAGCAGTGCTTGCAATTCGTCCGTTTCAATCTTTTGAGAGCGTCCAGCACACGGTTCATTTTCAAGACTGAAATCTCCTTGGCGAAATTTTTGATACCATCTTTTACATGTAGCATGATAGCATTCTCTCCATATGCAGCACAAATCATTGCAATGGCTTCAGCAGCATTTTTCTTTAATTGAAACGCGAAGTGGATGAAAAATAGATATGCTCTTTTGTTATTGCCATCGTGAACACTACTGATTTTTGAGGTTATGTGCATCAAACGCCAAACCGTATAGCATTTTAGAAGGCCAAATGTCAATGCTTTAAAACCTCAAAAGGGCGGGAAGATATATAAAATTTAAATTGTTATTTCGGTTGTATGAAATCTAAAGCTCAGAACTTTTTTGTACACCTAATACATAATTAGATATAATTATATATTTTTAAATACAATTAGATTAAGTTTTAATGGGTCTATTTTTGTAGTAAATATGAAAATCTAATATATTTTTATATTTATTTATAATACTTGTATTTATATGAACAATCTCATATAAAATATTAAGTTTTTTCATAAAATAAACGAAGTAAATTAGTGTAAGTAAGTGTAATTATATTAAACTTAAAATTTTCCTTAAAATTTTCTTTTCAAATATAAAGGATTCTTTATCCTTTATATTTGATTGAAATTATGTGTTCGTAAATTGTGTATATTCGTATATATGTATGTACGTATAAATCGTATAATATCAACTAAACTCATAATATTTCGGAAATGTCTCTCATTTAGATGTTATTATTTATATCTAGTTTGAGAGTCTCATATATTATGTATAAATTTTTATATAATTTAATGTATATCTTTCTATTTGAAAAAGAAATATAATTTTGTATAATTTTGTATAATTCAATTTGAAGTTGTAAGCATTTGGATATAATTATGTCTAATTAGATATAAACTTTTTCTTCGAAAAAAATTTCAATATAATGTTGTATGTCCGCTGTTACGTCCGTTGTTACGGAGACTGACGTTCTCACTTATCGCACTCACACTCACTCGCGATTCGCTAGGAAACCGCGCTCAGCAATGAACATCGTTTAAAGCCCCCTGAGCGACTACTTAGCGAAGAACTCCGCATTGATGATAGCGACATATGTCGCGGTGAAAAATAGAAGCTCATCCTTGTTCATCTTATCCTTGTTCTTGTCTCATCTTTATACAAATGACATGCGGACAATGAAATTTTTTATAACGATTTTATAACGAACTATTTTCGTTATTGTGTGCTTAATCGTGCAAATATGACTTGTTTCGTACTTACCAGAGTCATAATAGGCGGCAATTAAAATTATCGTTGGACATTATATGTAAAAGCATTTTTTCCACTTCTTTCAACAGCTGTCAAATCATGTATTTCCTGCCTGAACAACCTTCATTTCACGTGCCTTTTACAGCTATTTATTGACTATCAGGAAGGAAAAGGATAGCAGCCGCCCATTTTCACAAGTATCTTAAAGCCATATGAGGTATTATTTTAATCAAATATCTCTTTATTTGCAAAATTACCGTCATAAACTTTATTATGTCATTTCTCGCCTATGATGTCACGATTCTAATATGGCCGCGATGATTAGTCAGGAGCCTTAATAAAAGTAGGTTTTATTCAAACCAATCTACAATAATAATTCGGCGTACACACGTCCGTACGCCACGAGTCACCGCGCCGTTCACCACGTAAACAAAACAACCGTTGCCCCGGAGAGCGCTTCGTTTCTACTCCAAAAGGCGGCTCGATTCCACTCGGATGCAGAAGCTCGCGCGAGCATAACAATAATTTTACATAGAATTATTAATATTTTGCTATAATTACATGTAATTAGATATATAGATATATAGATATAAAGATATAAAGATATATAGATATAAAGTTTTTACCCGAAAAAAATTTCAATATAATTTCATATAATTTAACATGGAATTATAAATATTTTGATATAATTACATATAATTAAATCTTAACATTTTATCCGAAAAGAATTTCAATATAATTTTATATGAAATTATAAAATGGAATTATATTTTGATATAATTGCATATAATTTGTAATATTAATAGATCTCATTATATATAATTATATATAATTATATCTGATATGATATAATTATATGTAATCAAATATAAATTTTTTTCCCAAATAGCTTACAAAAAAATGAAATCTTAAATCCTCTGCCATACGTTCTGAATAATATTAAACAAAACATACAATAACTGATTAACCAGGCGCGCCGCGGTACTGAGTGCACATCCTCCCTTCTTATTCGGAGACTCGAGCCATGCTTGATGCAATCTCTCCTATCGTGCTCCAGGAGGATTATTTATATATTTGCCAATGCATTGGAGAGTGTCGCCGCTGCAGTCCGACCTGCATCCATCGAGAGAATAGAACCATCATCTCTCTGGAGTACCGGTCGTGGGGATTCGAGAGAATACATGTATATATGTATATTGTAATATACATATATGTGTATTGTTGACGTGTTATTCTAAACACGTTAGTTGTGATAAATATCACATGCCTCGAGCTAGTCGAAGGAATAAGATGCCTGCCCGGTAAGCAGGAGATCCAGGTTCGATTCCTGGTTGAGGTGGTATTTTTTCGCAAAATAATTATGAGTGGTTTATGGTCGGGCCCCGCCGTGACGCACCCGCTTTCTTATTTGGGATTATCCTAAATTGAGGTATTCTGTAAATACTTGGAGTTATGGAAGAAGATAACATATACAAGAAGAAATAGTTGATTTTAGTTAATTTTATTTTATTTTTTCTTATTTTAGTTGATTTTAATAGTTTATTTTATATCATTAGTTTATAAGAACATTATTATATTATTTTTCTATTTTCGATTTTAAATTGTCTTTATTTTTAAAACAATTATCTTATTTTTAATTTTCTACTTACATCTAACCAAACTTTTATTTTTATAAGAAAGTAAACACAATTTTAATATTATAAGTTTTAATATTATAATTTAATATTATAACATTTTAATATTATATTTGATTATAAATATATTTTATTTATTTTTATGACGATTATCCAGTTATTTATCTAATTATTATAACTCCCAAATAATAAATTTGTGATGCGGCACTCAGTGCCGCGCGCGCCCAGTAACGTTCGACCAGGAGGCGCGTCCAGTTAAGGCTTAATCAAAACACATGTATTCATCCAGGCAGGATTCACACTAATTTAGTACAAATAAAGTCAATCCTCGAAAACTCCTGCTCCCTCGAAATTATGTAAAACATAATAACACATACATATGCACGCGCGCGCGTCTAAATTAATTTAAAGTTTAATAAACAAATGTATTGCTCCGGACAGGATCATACACATTTGTTATAACACAAAACACTTCTCGAATTTCCTATCCAATGACTTCTCTAATTTGTAAGTCGACTTCACGACATTCACACTCTTATATACACTTACTGACATAAGTTGAGAAACAAAATAATTGTTTGCGGTGTATTTTTTATCTTCTGAAATACATAGATTGGAAGCAAAAATAATATAAAGAAATGACATTTCATACATCAACATATCTTAAACATATTTTTTCGAATGTATTAATACAAAGGCAACAAATAACATTGAGTTGAAGAAATCAAACAAAAGCTTTGTGACAAAAATTAAGAAACATAAAGATTTCTCTGCAATAAATCAAATATGCAATGTAAACAAACATATTCGAAAAAGTTTAGTTCTCTTTGACATCGTCAAATGTGGTTCGTATTATAAGTTATATTAAAAATGGCAAAAAAGCAACATTTAACTGAAACCGAGAAGCAAAAAGTAGTTAATATGTTTAAAAAAGTCAGAGAAAAATTGACATTGCAAAAATGTTTGATGTGAATCGTTGCATTATCACAAAGATTAAAATGATTTCAAGAATATGCAATTGTTAAAACGGCACCACGAACTAGCAGACCGCGAAAGATAAGTCAAAAACTAGATCGTCAACAAATTGCAAGGTTCTTTAAATGCAATTCATTTTATACTGTTTCCGAAATTAAGACCCAATTGTATCTCGAAAATATTAGCACGAGGACAATTAGTCGTCGTTTAGATGAAAATAATCTTTTTTCACGCAAAGCATGTAAGAAATCACTTGTTTCTAAAAAGAAAATTCGATTGAAATTCGCTAAAGAGCACATTAATTGGACTTTTACTGATTGATCAAAAATTTTGTGGAGTGACGAAAGTAAGTTCAACTTATTCGAAAGTGACTCCAGAAGTAACGTGCGACGTCCTATTGGACAGCAATTTAATGTAAAATATCTCAAACGATAAAATTTAACGGTGATGTGATGGTTGGTAGTGATGTGGAGTTTCTTTCTCACGTAATGGTCCTGATCGATTAATATAAATAAAAGAAACTATGGATAGATTTGTCCATTGTGATATCTTACAAAATTATATGCTGCCATTTGCTAACAAAAAAATGTTTACAGAATTATTTCAACATGATAATGATCCAAAACATTCTTCTAAATTAGTTAAGACATTTCTCATAGAATAAACAAAGTGTTAATGTAATCAAGTGACCAAGTCAATCTTCAGATTTGAATCCAATAGAACATTTGTGGGATTATGTTGGACGTCAGTTGGGAAAGCATTCTTTTACCAATAAAATGGAGTTAATGCCACGCAGATATCATGCAATCAAATCTAAGAACTATCCAACATCTTACTAAATTATGATGTTTAGATGTTTACACATTGTTGTTTTTATTAAAAGTGATTTAATGTGATTTAAGTGATTTAAGTGATATAATTTAAGCAAATTATGTTTCTTATTTTAAGTGATTTAAGTGATATAATTTAAGCAAACTATGTTTTCTATTTTTGTCACAAAGCTTCTGTTTCGTTTCTTCGACTCAATATTAATTGTCTTTATACAACCATATTTAAAAAAAAATTTATTGTATGTTGATGTTTGAAATGTTATCTCTTTATATTATTTTTATTTTCAATTTATGTATTTCAGAAGAAATAGATAAAAAATAGACAATAATTTCCAAACGATTATTTTGTTTTTTAACTTTTATCAGTAAGTGTCCATACTTCCCCGTATTCACTCATGTATTCAGAACACTATTTACAATGTATTTGTAATTGAATTTTCAGTTTTTTTTTATTTCTAATTCATAAATGGTTAAAATTAAATTAAATTTCTATTTCTTTAAATTACTTTTATTTACCTAGAACCTTTCTTCAGTCTCACTAATCAGAGAATCGCACGAGATCCTATCTTAGATGAAAAAAATTAACCCTTAATCGGGCGCGCCGCGGTACTACCGCAAAATTCATTTTTCTAAAAAATCATTGATAATGCAGGTCTTTTTTCTATTACCGATCTTCTATATTCCTCATTTAACATCTCAACCATAAGACAGCACAACTGCCGCATTTTTTTCTATTATTTGTGGTTAACTTTTTATCCACTTCAAAATCAGTAAACACACACACGCACACACACGCGCCGCACGCACGCTCGCACGCACGCACGCACGCACGCACGCACGCACGCACGCACGCACGCACGCACGCACGCACGCACGCACGCACGCACGCACGCACGCACGCACGCACGCACGCACGCACGCACGCACGCACGCACGCACGCACGCACGCACGCACGCACGCACGCACGCACGCACGCACGCACGCACGCACACACACACACACACACACACACACACACACACTCCAATATGCTGATATTGTGCGGCGCTTGAAATGGAGGAAAACGATATTGAGATCTCGATTCTAATCTTATGCTTAACAATAACAATAATGATCTATATCGACGACACAAAATAAGAAAGTTTAGAAAATTTGACTTGAGCTTCACACGAGCAAAACAGAATACTGTTTCTGAAATTTTGTTCATTCATTAGATAGTTACGTTTAAACCAAACAATTTATTCTTAGAACATTTTTTTCGAATGCCTTCCAAATATTTAAAAATCATGAGCTTTTTCGAATACTCGCGTGCCGGCGACCTATGATATGAAATGTAGTAGTTAATACTGCATTATTTCACACACACAACATACATACATAGTATAATCGCTTGTGAATTTTGGAGAGAGCCGATTCAATATCGTACTTGCTTTAGTAATTGACAGTATAGTATTTCTACCAAAAATGCATTTAACTGAAACCGAAAGGTATTAATCACTGTATTAATGATGAGAGGTTATAGCAATGATGAGAGGTTTTATATATATATATTTTTTTTTATTATATATATATTATTATATTATATTATTTATTATATATATATATATATATATAATTATATATATATATATATATATATAATATATATTTATATACATATATATAAAACCTCTCATCATTAATACAGTGATTAATACCTTTCGGTTTCAGTTAAATGCATTTTCGGTAGAAATACTATACTGTCAATTACTAAAGCAAGTACGGTATTAAATGTATATATATATATATATATATATATATATATATATATATATATTATATAAAAAAATAAGGTCTTATCGAGAGTAATGGATTTATTTAATTCGATTTATCCTGATCGTGATCCAAAGTCAATTGTTAAAAGAACTATTGGTCATTTCCACAGAATCGATAAAATTAAAGATACTCCAAGATCCGGAAAGAAGGCGACTAAAGATGAAAAAGATTAGATGTTCTGCTAATTGTAAACGATAATCCTTATACATCAAAATTGACAGCAGCTCAACAAAATGATACTAACACAACATCGGTCCATCGAATTTTCAAAAGACATCATTATCATCCTTAAAAAATACATCTAGTTCAGGAATTATTTAAAGATGATTATGAAGATGAGTAGAATTTTTCATGACACGATTTGATAAAAATCGTCAGTTTTTCAACTGGATCTATTTTTTTTGAGGCAACATTTGAATTGAACGGTTCTGTAAATCAGTGCTCGGTTCTGTAAATCAGTGCTCGGAATTAATTGCACATTTCGGACCGATTTCGAAGACGACGCCTACAGTTCCCCCATCATCGAATGGCCGTACCTCAGGAGCATCGCCGTATGAGAAATATGCTATCCATACGCCTTTTGCCCCAAACTGTCACTTAGATATCTTCTTTGCTAAATTATTTTTATTTTTATAAATAAATAAAACGTTGAATTTTCTATTATTAATATACTATATTGTACTTTATTTATGGGTATTTTATTTCAAATGTAATAGATCAAATATCTCAAAAATGTAAAAAATATGAAAAAATATTTCAGATAAAAGTTTTATAGCTTCAAGGGAAAAAGATAACATTATCAATTTCATTGTAAATAGCGCCACTTTTTTTATCGTCATTCTTTTAAATGGTATCATATTTTTTTTGTTATGTAATATGATTCCTCTAGTTCTTTTGGACATAAAGCATTGGAATGCTCACGGGAAGATGACAAAGTCGAGCAGAATGCGAATATGGCCAAACAGTTTCTTTTTTACGGAGAAATCGTTTTATGTGTTCAAGCGCGAAAAACATGTCAGATTGCACTAATCATGAGCTTTGGTATTAAGACAGTCGCTGTTCAATTTATTCTTGGAATATTTTTTTTGAATTTAATCGCATTTTTGCTGAAATGATTTCTTTGATATTAGTGGAACCGGAACCAAAAAAACTGCACTTAGCAAATAATACTTCGACGAACATAAAGGCACGGGGAACTGTAAGTGTTCGAATAATTCAAAACAAAGTCAAAGCACAGTTGAATTTGTAACGAACATCACATCGAGGATCTCTTCTATACCGACTGAAGAAGGATTGCACCTTTGATATCGAACACACTTGACACATAGAACATTTAAATTTTAATTGGAACAGTTCGGGACGGAACGTTGGAAGATATCAGTATCACCGAGGAAAAAATTTTAAGTGTAACATGGGAAGATGTCAAGAGTCCCATTTCCGAAGCGATCGGTGTTCAGAGATTCTCAAATTGGTCCAGATGTTTGCGGTCCGATGCGCATCAAGTCGAATGACAAGGCTAAATATTTCATCACATTTGTTGGCGACTGTTCTAGATAATGCAACATGCAACTTTTAACACAAAAAAGCGGTTTTTGTGAAATCGAAAAAAGTCAAAGCATTGTTAAAAAGTAGAAAAGTGAGTCCTTAAAATGTTTACAGTCGGACAATGAGACTAAATATTTAAATAATGAGTTTAATGATTTTACGATTACTCATGAGATTCAACGACGTTTAACTGTGACTAACAATCCAGAAACAATACGAAAAAGCCGAATGCAAAATCTTGGTGGAAATGGCGAGATGTGTGCTCATTTAGGCCGGACTTCCTACATTTTTGGGCCAAAGCTCTTATGACTGCAAATTTTATTAGAATTCCAGGTCGCTCGATGGAAAATCTCCATACAAAATTTAGCATGGAAAGAAACTCGATGTGAGTAATTTCAGAGGTTCGGGTGTAAAGTTTAATTCTTAACAGGTCTTCTTATCGAGGAAAATTCTTCCAAAACGAAGAATAAGTTTTTTCTTGGTTATTCAGAGGAATCGAAAAGTTATTGGATAAACATCCCTGAGAAGCCGAAAACGGAAATAACAAGAGATGTAAAATTTCTGGAAGATACATCTGCTCCGGCGACTGCTCCTTCAAAGAATTCACCAGATCCGTCGAGAATGTCATATGAGCCACTCAAGGTCAATGTTCCGCTAGCTTCCATTGAAGTTTCTCCCAAAGCTTTTGTCGACGACAACGATGAAGATGAGATCGGTTCTCAGGATAAAACGGAATTCAACGAGGAAAGTAATGAAGCTAAAGTTCAATGGAAGGAACCGGGCAGACCTCACTTAATTCGGATTAATTAACCAGACAAAGAGGTTGATCAGCAATATGATGCAAGGCAAAAAGTATTCTTAACATGAGTATCAATCAAGCAAACGATTGAGGGTCCAGATTTTTCAATGATATGGCGCCATGGCCGTAGAGCTAAAAAGGATTATCGCGAATGATATTTGGGAAGTAATTGACCGCCCGAAAAATTGGAAAGTCATCGGCAGTAGGATAGTCCTAGAACAAATTTGAGTCGGATGATTCACTAGAGCATCGAAAAGCACGGATCGTTGCTGGAGATTTCTCGCAACACCCAGGAATAGATTTTCGAGAAATTTTCGCACTAATGGCCCACTTGAATTCTATTCGCGTGGCAACGGCTATTGCATCGCAATACGGCATGCACATACGTCAATTTGATATGAGAAGGCGCTTATCTGAATAGATACTCCTGAACGAAAAAAATCTTCAGAATGACATCTTCCTGGAGATGTTGGAGATGACTGAGAAAAATTGAAATTCATCATCCGAAAACAAAGACATTGTTGGAAGAAAGGCTAGAAAAATGCTCGACGATTTGTGACAGCGAGAAAAGGTATGCTGTCTCAAAAAGATATTCTACGGACTCCGACAAGCCGGATGTCAATGGTATAAGCGGACAAAGAGTTGCGTCTTTTCGCTTTAACGCTATCGAACTCTGATTCATATGTGTATCTCAAAAGTCAAGGAGAAGAGTTACTGTTAGCCGTTATATATGTAGATGACATTTTGATATTATCACGAAAATTGAGTGACATCAGAAAAATCAAAGAAGATATCATGAAAAATTTTGACATCAAGGACCTGGGTGACGTGAAGTGTTGCCTCGGGTTAGAATTTGTTCGCAATAAGAATAGATATTCTATTTTTCTACAAAAGGAATTAATTTAAGACGTTCTTGTTCGTTTCGGATTAAATAATCGCAAACTCAATTCAACACTAATGGATGTGAACACCAAACTGTCTTGAGATATGAAGTCGGATGTTGAAGCTGACGAGAAGGTACCTTACTGCGAGCTTATCGGATTCTTGATGTACTTTGCTATTGGCACTAGACCAGATATCGTACACGCTGTAAGTTGTCTAAGTTGTTTTAATGACTGTCATCAGCACGCTCACTGAGTCGCAGTCTAAATGCACTACTGCTCTAAAAAGATCAATAGATTTAGCAATCTCTTATAGGTCAACAAATGACAAGCCTCTCATTGAATTCGTTGACGTGAATTGAATCAATTATCCCGATGATCGGAGGTCACACGAGCTATGTACTAGCACAGGGCGTTATCATGGCAATCGAAAAAGCAACGAACTCTCTTCTACCAAAGCAGAGTATATGGAAATAGCTGAGGCTATTAAGGAGTCCATTTACGTTCCTGGAGAAGCTTGGATTCAATTCTCTAGCAAAGGTCATTATCTTTTGTGATAAGCTCTTGTTCAGCTTAGAGGCTTCACATCTCCCGTTTCATTCTCGCACGAAACAAATAGACATACGTCATCACTTGTAAGAAGTTCTGACCGCCGGACACATACGAGGGTAGTCTGAAAAGTTTTGAGCCTTAACATGAAGATGACATTACTCGTCAAAACCATTCTAGTACTACAATAGTATATGCTTTGAAAGACTTTTATGAAAATTTCAGCCATTTTGGACGCTCAGTTGTTGTTTGACAGTCGTTGTGTCAGTCGATGTCAGTGTTTTTGTAAAAATGGAAAAAATTAAATATCGTGCCGTGATTAAATTCTTACATTTGAAAGGCAATACACCTGCGCAAATTAAAATCGAGTTGGACGCTGTTTACGGGAACTCTGCCCCATCATTTGCCACCGTAAAAAGATGGGCAGCTGAATTTAAACGTGGTCGTACCAGCTTGGCTGATAAGCGTTCGAGACGACCAAAAACTGCGATCACCGCTGATAACATCGAAAATGTTCACCAAATGGTACTGGATGACCGTCGAATCAAAGTTAGAGAGATAGCAGAGGCTATGGGCATATCGAAAGAACGCGTTTGTCATATATTGAAGAATTGGATATGCGCAAACTATCCGCGCGTTGAGTGCCGCGCTTGCTCACTTTGGACCAAAAACAAATTCGAATGAACATTTCCAAGGCTCTGTTGGAGCGGTTCAAGCGAAACGAGTTAGATTTTTTGCGTTGATTCATAACTGTAGATGAAACTTGGATCCATCACTACACTCCAGAGACAAAAGAACAGTCAAAACAGTGGACTGCAAAGAGTGAACCTACTCCGAAAAAGGTGAAGACGGTTCCATCAGCTGAGAAGGTAATGGCGACTGTTTTTTGGGATAGTCACGGAATTGTGTGTCTCGACTTGACGATCTTGAAAAAGATAAAACAATAACGGGAGCGTATTACGTATCATTACTTGATAAGTTGAAAGCAGAAATTGCAAAAAAATGGCCGCATTTGAAGAAGAAGAAAGTGCTGTTCCATCAAGACAACGCACCTGCTCACACTTCGGCGGTCGCCATGGCCAAAATTGACGAACTGCACTTCGAATTGGTTGATCACCCACCGTATTCACCAGATCTAGCCCCCAGCGACTTTTTTCTGTTTCCTAAGCTTAAAGTTTCGCTTGGAGGACAGAGATTTTCATCGAACGAGGAGATCATCGCATACGTAAACGCCTATTTTGCGGAGCAAGATGCCAACTACTATTTGGAAGAGTTAAAGAGGTTAGAGTATCGATGGGAAAAGTGTATCGACTTAAAAGGAGATTATGTTGAAAAATAAAACTATATTTGACTGAAAAAATACTTTTTTCTATGTTAGGCTCAAAACTTTTCAGACTACTCTCGTAAGATTGCAGTATACATCGATTGAAGATATGGCTGCGGACATGTTGACGAAAGGACTTGCGAATGCTAAGCATAGAAGATATCTGAATGTTGAGGATGAATGAACTTCTTAAGTGACGAGGAAGAAATGTTGGAGATTTGAATCTCACGTCGTTACGTTCTCATACAGCTGTTATGCCAGATGGGAAGCTCGACTGTGCACGCACCCTGTCTACATTCTCTCCTCCTTACACACGCCCTCTTTCTTTTCTTTTTACAGTTTTTTTTTACAATCATCCTATCCGATTGCAACATTTAGTTTTGAATAAAGAAAGATTCACATTTCCAGCACTTCCACTTTTCTTCTTTTCTAAACTTGTGTGTCGATCCGCTGGCCCTCAACAAAACTAAATCTTCATGTAATTGTTAGAAAAAAAAAAAACACTAATAACAGTTCGGAAGAACACTAATTGTTCGGTTTGGAAGAAATCATACATTTATTAGATTATATTTCTTTGAAGATAGGTTGAAAAAACTAAATTTAATTTCTTAGAAATAAATTAGATCACTCCTTAAAAGTATTCTGTTGAATCCAATGTAATATTTATGAGTTTAATATTTATAATTTATGTACGATAGTGCACCTACATATTTTCGATTTCATTGATCAATTTAATTGTTAAACAAAAATTACAATACAGATTCGGACAATAAATAGAGCACAGAAGTTATGTACACTAGCTTCCTAGGTCTTCCAAACTCAATTTGTGCGATTTTTATCTTTCGAATTATTTGAAATCTTTAGTTTATAAACTGCCAGTTAATAAAATCAATGAATTGAGACAAAATATAAGTAATGGATTTGAAAATATTAGGCAATTCTGAAAATGTTTGGGATTCCTTAAAAAGAAGACTTAGAACCTTTTTACAATATGCAATTGTTATGCGAGGTTTCTTGCGTAATGTTAATGCTGGCGGTACTGTAACTTTCAAGCCTCATAATTTGAAACATACTTAATGAAAAAATACTTTATTATGTTTTGAAAAATTCTTGAAATAAGTTACAAGAATATGTAATAAAAATAAGGGGTTTTATTTAAAAAATTCGACTTGATCTTACGGACGCCACTCAAAGTAAAACTCTTATAACTCAGTATTAAGTACATTTTTTTTAACTTTACAACTTTTTATATATGTTTTGCTTTTATATTCTTTGTTAGTTGAGCGTTTTCGAGATATTTCAGCGTTTCCAGATTTTTTTAAAAAAACTTTATATACAG
>NW_028297175.1:15000-17654 GCF_055798465.1 Pogonomyrmex barbatus | reverse complement strand
CGAACGGCCGTGCGCGCCACGTCGTGCGAAAGCAACACGCCGCGAGCGGACTTTAGCGTTTGCGAAAGCAACACGCAGCGCGCGAGCCTGTGTAGTGCCTGTCCGCGGGAGGCGCGATTAAAGTATCAGTCATTCGTGTGCTACAATTTTATAATCCTGTGTCCTTAAAATATCAATACTTATATAATTGCATAGTAAAATATAATATTACAATATAAACATTATATTTCGTTATATAAGTTTAAAAATTAACATAACTGTAATAACTAAGCATTATGCACCTTCTAATACAGAAACACTAAAAGTATTCCCACGCAAACACTCCAATGCGTGTGATACGTTATTAGGGACAGCATTCATGCATGAATGCTTTAAAAGTAAAGATATAAACACGGATAACAGCAACACTTTATCAAAGGCACCAATCCAGATATCAATGACGAATAAATGTTTATTTATTAATACGAAAGTTATTTATTGCGCTGCCCGGCTAATCGGAGGTTCCGCCGAGAGCGAAGAGCAACACGCCGCGAGTCGACTTTTGCATCGCCCGTACGCCGGAGGTACTGCCCGAGCCCGTCGGAGGTACCGCCGAGAGCGAAAGCAACACGCCGCGAGCCAACTTTTGCATCGCCCTTACGCCGGAGGTACCGCCGAGAACGAAAGCAACACGCCGCGAGCCGACTTTTGCATCGCCCGTACGCCGGAGGTATCGCCGAGAGCGAAAGCAACACGCCGCGAGTGGACTTTGTCGCGCGGCAACGTCGGAGGTAATGCCCGAGCCCGTCGGAGGTACCGCCGAGAACGAAAGCAACACGCCGCGCGCGGACTTTGTCGTGCGACACCGTCGGAGGTACTGCCCGAGCCCGTCGGAGGTACCGCCGAGAAAGAAAGCAACACGCCGCGAGTCGACTTTTGCATCGCCCGAAAGCCGGAGGTACCGCCGAAAGCGAAAGCAACACGCCGCGAGTGGACTTTGTCGCGCGACAATGTCGGAGGTACAGCCCGAGCCTGCCGGAGGTACCGCCGAGAACGAAAGCAACACGCCGCGAGCCGACTTTTGCATCGGCCGTACGCCGGAGGTACCGCCGAGAGCGAAAGCAACACGCCGCGAGTGGACTTTGTCGCGCGACAATGTCGGAGGTACAGCCCGAGCCCGTCGGAGGTACCGCCGAGAGAGAAAGCAACACGCCGCGCGCGGACTTTATCGTGCGACATCGACGGATGTATCGCCCGAGCGAGCGTCCGGAGGTACCGCCGAGAGCGAAAGCAACACGCCGCGAGTCGACCTTTGCATCGCCCGAAAGCCGGAGGTACCGCCGAGAGCGAAAGCAACACGCCGCGAGTGGACTTTGTCGCGCGACAATGTCGGAGGTACAGCCCGAGCCCGTCGGAGGTACCGCCGAGAACGAAAGCAACACGCCGCGCGCTGACTTTGTCGTGCGACACCGTCGGAGGTACCGCCCGAGCCCGTCGGAGGTACCGCCGAGAAAGAAAGCAACACGCCGCGAGTCGACTTTTGCATCGCCCGAAAGCCGGAGGTACCGCCGAGAGCGAAAGCAACACGCCGCGAGTGGACTTTGTCGCGCGACAATGTCGGAGGTACTGCCCGAGCCAGCCGGAGGTACCGCCGAGAACGAAAGCAACACGCCGCGCGCGGACTTTATCGTGCGACATCGACGGAGGTACCGCCCGAGCGAGCGTCCGGAGGTACCGCCGAGAGCGAAAGCAACACGCCGCGAGTCGACTTTTGCATCGCCCGTAAGCCGGAGGTACCGCCGAGAGCGAAAGCAACACGCCGCGAGTGGACTTTGTCGTGCGACACCGTCGGAGGTACCTCCCGAGCCCGTCGGAGGTACCGCCGAGAACGAAAGCAACACGCCGCGAGCCGACTTTTGCATGGCCCGTACGCCGGAGGTACCGCCGAGAGCGAAAGCAACACGCCGCGAGTGGACTTTGTCGCGCGACAATGTCGGAGGTACAGCCCGAGCCCGTCGGAGGTACCGCCGAGAGAGAAAGCAACACGCCGCGCGCGGACTTTATCGTGCGACATCGACGGATGTATCGCCCGAGCGAGCGTCCGGAGGTACCGCCGAGAGCGAAAGCAACACGCCGCGAGTCGACCTTTGCATCGCCCGAAAGCCGGAGGTACCGCCGAGAGCGAAAGCAACACGCCGCGAGTGGACTTTGTCGCGCGACAATGTCGGAGGTACAGCCCGAGCCCGTCGGAGGTACCGCCGAGAACGAAAGCAACACGCCGCGCGCTGACTTTGTCGTGCGACACCGTCGGAGGTACCGCCCGAGCCCGTCGGAGGTACCGCCGAGAAAGAAAGCAACACGCCGCGAGTCGACTTTTGCATCGCCCGAAAGCCGGAGGTACCGCCGAGAGCGAAAGCAACACGCCGCGAGTGGACTTTGTCGCGCGACAATGTCGGAGGTACTGCCCGAGCCAGCCGGAGGTACCGCCGAGAACGAAAGCAACACGCCGCGCGCGGACTTTATCGTGCGACATCGACGGAGGTACCGCCCGAGCGAGCGTCCGGAGGTACCGCCGAGAGCGAAAGCAACACGCCGCGAGTCGACTTTTGCATCGCCCGTAAGCCGGAGGTACCGCCGAGAGCGAAAGCAACACGCCGCGAGTGGACTTTGTCGTG
>NW_028297175.1:0-2500 GCF_055798465.1 Pogonomyrmex barbatus | reverse complement strand
GCCCGAGCGAGCGTCCGGAGGTACCGCCGAGAGCGAAAGCAACACGCCGCGAGTCGACTTTTGCATCGCCCGTAAGCCGGAGGTACCGCCGAGAGCGAAAGCAACACGCCGCGAGTGGACTTTGTCGTGCGACACCGTCGGAGGTACCTCCCGAGCCCGTCGGAGGTACCGCCGAGAACGAAAGCAACACGCCGCGAGCCGACTTTTGCATGGCCCGTACGCCGGAGGTACCGCCGAGAGCGAAAGCAACACGCCGCGAGTGGACTTTGTCGCGCGACAATGTCGGAGGTACAGCCCGAGCCCGTCGGAGGTACCGCCGAGAGAGAAAGCAACACGCCGCGCGCGGACTTTATCGTGCGACATCGACGGATGTATCGCCCGAGCGAGCGTCCGGAGGTACCGCCGAGAGCGAAAGCAACACGCCGCGAGTCGACCTTTGCATCGCCCGAAAGCCGGAGGTACCGCCGAGAGCGAAAGCAACACGCCGCGAGTGGACTTTGTCGCGCGACAATGTCGGAGGTACAGCCCGAGCCCGTCGGAGGTACCGCCGAGAACGAAAGCAACACGCCGCGCGCTGACTTTGTCGTGCGACACCGTCGGAGGTACCGCCCGAGCCCGTCGGAGGTACCGCCGAGAAAGAAAGCAACACGCCGCGAGTCGACTTTTGCATCGCCCGAAAGCCGGAGGTACCGCCGAGAGCGAAAGCAACACGCCGCGAGTGGACTTTGTCGCGCGACAATGTCGGAGGTACTGCCCGAGCCAGCCGGAGGTACCGCCGAGAACGAAAGCAACACGCCGCGCGCGGACTTTATCGTGCGACATCGACGGAGGTACCGCCCGAGCGAGCGTCCGGAGGTACCGCCGAGAGCGAAAGCAACACGCCGCGAGTCGACTTTTGCATCGCCCGTAAGCCGGAGGTACCGCCGAGAGCGAAAGCAACACGCCGCGAGTGGACTTTGTCGTGCGACACCGTCGGAGGTACCTCCCGAGCCCGTCGGAGGTACCGCCGAGAACGAAAGCAACACGCCGCGAGCCGACTTTTGCATGGCCCGTACGCCGGAGGTACCGCCGAGAGCGAAAGCAACACGCCGCGAGTGGACTTTGTCACGCGGCTACGTCGGAGGTACCACCCGAGCCCGTCGGAGGTACCGCCGAGAACGAAAGCAACACGCCGCGCGCGGACTTTATCGTGCGACACCGTCGGAGGTACCGCCCGAGCCCGTCGGAGGTACCGCCGAGAACGAAAGCAACACGCCGCGAGCCGACTTTTGCATCGCCCGTACGCCGGAGGTACCGCCGAGAGAGAAAGCAACACGCCGCGCGCGGACTTTGTCGTGCGACATCGCCGGAGGTACCGCCCGAGCCCGTCGGAGGTACCGCCGTGACGTCGGAGGTACCGCCGAGCCCGTCGGAGGTACCGCCGAGCCTGTCGGTGCTCCTTACAAGTATCCGTTTTCGGCCATCGGGACGCCCGATTTTGTTTAATGTCATCTCTTTTTCTTCGATCCATCCCGTCTGTGCTGTCGTTCGGTCGCTGTCGACCCGTTCGGATCGATCATCGTAATCCGATCGTTCGCAGCGACTAAGTCCCGTTCGCCTCGTTTCATCGGCGCTCGCGCCCATAAGCGGCCGTGCGTAAGGCCGTGCGTCGCCGACCGCTTGGCCGGCCGGTTGGGTACTATAAGAGGTGCGGTGCGCTCGGCGACCGAGCGTTGTCGGATCGTCGTGCGGGTGCGTTTGGCGTGCTTCGCACGTTCGGTACGATGTGCCTCGGCTCTCCTGAGTCGTGCCGTATTATTAGAAATTATATTTCTAGACACAGCATTGCCACGAGTCGGCGTCGTAAGACCGAATGGCTCCTATGTGGCGCGCACTGTTTATCAGTGTTGGCTGCGCGATCTTCCCTCGTTCGTAGACGAACGCGATCGGATGTATCGTTGCACTTACCGAGCATCGACTTCACCGTTACCGAGTGGCGGAAAGCGAGAGATCGCTCTTCACGCTTACTTGTAAACCGTAGCGAAAATTTTCGACCGTGCTTGAACGCACCGGCGACTCGTTCCTCGACGTCTGAGCATCGCGCCGTCGATCTAGCGTCAGGGCGAGGCGGCTATACGCCGCTACTTTGGGAGAATGAGAACAACATGATCTTTATATAACAAATATGATCTTTATAACATAATTTTAACGGAGTAGAGCTCCAACGAGCGTCTGTCTCCAGCTGTATATATTGCGATAATAAGAGAGTGTCGCCGACCGGCTTGAGGGCGCCGGCGGTAATAACGGCACGTCGAGAGTATCTCGAACGAAGGGCGCCCGTCACGTTCGCGGACGTGATGGGGCGCGCGTCGCTCCACGCGAGCGACCGAACTCACGAAGTTCCCTGGTTGATCCTGCCAGTAGTCATATGCTTGTCTCAAAGATTAAGCCATGCATGTCTCAGTGCATGCCGAATTAAGGTGAAACCGCGAATGGCTCATTAAATCAGTTATGGTTCATT
>NW_028297174.1:10000-15000 GCF_055798465.1 Pogonomyrmex barbatus | reverse complement strand
ATGTATTAGCTCTAGAATTACCACAGTTATCCAAGTAAATGTGGGTACAATCTAATGAACCATAACTGATTTAATGAGCCATTCGCGGTTTCACCTTAATTCGGCATGCACTGAGACATGCATGGCTTAATCTTTGAGACAAGCATATGACTACTGGCAGGATCAACCAGGGAACTTCGTGAGTTCGGTCGCTCGCGTGGAGCGACGCGCGCCCCATCACGTCCGCGAACGTGACGGGCGCCCTTCGTTCGAGATACTCTCGACGTGCCGTTATTACCGCCGGCGCCCTCAAGCCGGTCGGCGACACTCTCTTATTATCGCAATATATACAGCTGGAGACAGACGCTCGTTGGAGCTCTACTCCGTTAAAATTATGTTATAAAGATCATATTTGTTATATAAAGATCATGTTGTTCTCATTCTCCCAAAGTAGCGGCGTATAGCCGCCTCGCCCTGACGCTAGATCGACGGCGCGATGCTCAGACGTCGAGGAACGAGTCGCCGGTGCGTTCAAGCACGGTCGAAAATTTTCGCTACGGTTTACAAGTAAGCGTGAAGAGCGATCTCTCGCTTTCCGCCACTCGGTAACGGTGAAGTCGATGCTCGGTAAGTGCAACGATACATCCGATCGCGTTCGTCTACGAACGAGGGAAGATCGCGCAGCCAACACTGATAAACAGTGCGCGCCACATAGGAGCCATTCGGTCTTACGACGCCGACTCGTGGCAATGCTGTGTCTAGAAATATAATTTCTAATAATACGGCACGACTCAGGAGAGCCGAGGCACATCGTACCGAACGTGCGAAGCACGCCAAACGCACCCGCACGACGATCCGACAACGCTCGGTCGCCGAGCGCACCGCACCTCTTATAGTACCCAACCGGCCGGCCAAGCGGTCGGCGACGCACGGCCTTACGCACGGCCGCTTATGGGCGCGAGCGCCGATGAAACGAGGCGAACGGGACTTAGTCGCTGCGAACGATCGGATTACGATGATCGATCCGAACGGGTCGACAGCGACCGAACGACAGCACAGACGGGATGGATCGAAGAAAAAGAGATGACATTAAACAAAATCGGGCGTCCCGATGGCCGAAAACGGATACTTGTAAGGAGCACCGACAGGCTCGGCGGTACCTCCGACGGGCTCGGCGGTACCTCCGACGTCACGGCGGTACCTCCGACGGGCTCGGGCGGTACCTCCGGCGATGTCGCACGACAAAGTCCGCGCGCGGCGTGTTGCTTTCTCTCTCGGCGGTACCTCCGGCGTACGGGCGATGCAAAAGTCGGCTCGCGGCGTGTTGCTTTCGTTCTCGGCGGTACCTCCGACGGGCTCGGGCGGTACCTCCGACGGTGTCGCACGATAAAGTCCGCGCGCGGCGTGTTGCTTTCGTTCTCGGCGGTACCTCCGACGGGCTCGGGTGGTACCTCCGACGTAGCCGCGTGACAAAGTCCACTCGCGGCGTGTTGCTTTCGCTCTCGGCGGTACCTCCGGCGTACGGGCCATGCAAAAGTCGGCTCGCGGCGTGTTGCTTTCGTTCTCGGCGGTACCTCCGACGGGCTCGGGAGGTACCTCCGACGGTGTCGCACGACAAAGTCCACTCGCGGCGTGTTGCTTTCGCTCTCGGCGGTACCTCCGGCTTACGGGCGATGCAAAAGTCGACTCGCGGCGTGTTGCTTTCGCTCTCGGCGGTACCTCCGGACGCTCGCTCGGGCGGTACCTCCGTCGATGTCGCACGATAAAGTCCGCGCGCGGCGTGTTGCTTTCGTTCTCGGCGGTACCTCCGGCTGGCTCGGGCAGTACCTCCGACATTGTCGCGCGACAAAGTCCACTCGCGGCGTGTTGCTTTCGCTCTCGGCGGTACCTCCGGCTTTCGGGCGATGCAAAAGTCGACTCGCGGCGTGTTGCTTTCTTTCTCGGCGGTACCTCCGACGGGCTCGGGCGGTACCTCCGACGGTGTCGCACGACAAAGTCAGCGCGCGGCGTGTTGCTTTCGTTCTCGGCGGTACCTCCGACGGGCTCGGGCTGTACCTCCGACATTGTCGCGCGACAAAGTCCACTCGCGGCGTGTTGCTTTCGCTCTCGGCGGTACCTCCGGCTTTCGGGCGATGCAAAGGTCGACTCGCGGCGTGTTGCTTTCGCTCTCGGCGGTACCTCCGGACGCTCGCTCGGGCGATACATCCGTCGATGTCGCACGATAAAGTCCGCGCGCGGCGTGTTGCTTTCTCTCTCGGCGGTACCTCCGACGGGCTCGGGCTGTACCTCCGACATTGTCGCGCGACAAAGTCCACTCGCGGCGTGTTGCTTTCGCTCTCGGCGGTACCTCCGGCGTACGGGCCATGCAAAAGTCGGCTCGCGGCGTGTTGCTTTCGTTCTCGGCGGTACCTCCGACGGGCTCGGGAGGTACCTCCGACGGTGTCGCACGACAAAGTCCACTCGCGGCGTGTTGCTTTCGCTCTCGGCGGTACCTCCGGCTTACGGGCGATGCAAAAGTCGACTCGCGGCGTGTTGCTTTCGCTCTCGGCGGTACCTCCGGACGCTCGCTCGGGCGGTACCTCCGTCGATGTCGCACGATAAAGTCCGCGCGCGGCGTGTTGCTTTCGTTCTCGGCGGTACCTCCGGCTGGCTCGGGCAGTACCTCCGACATTGTCGCGCGACAAAGTCCACTCGCGGCGTGTTGCTTTCGCTCTCGGCGGTACCTCCGGCTTTCGGGCGATGCAAAAGTCGACTCGCGGCGTGTTGCTTTCTTTCTCGGCGGTACCTCCGACGGGCTCGGGCGGTACCTCCGACGGTGTCGCACGACAAAGTCAGCGCGCGGCGTGTTGCTTTCGTTCTCGGCGGTACCTCCGACGGGCTCGGGCTGTACCTCCGACATTGTCGCGCGACAAAGTCCACTCGCGGCGTGTTGCTTTCGCTCTCGGCGGTACCTCCGGCTTTCGGGCGATGCAAAGGTCGACTCGCGGCGTGTTGCTTTCGCTCTCGGCGGTACCTCCGGACGCTCGCTCGGGCGATACATCCGTCGATGTCGCACGATAAAGTCCGCGCGCGGCGTGTTGCTTTCTCTCTCGGCGGTACCTCCGACGGGCTCGGGCTGTACCTCCGACATTGTCGCGCGACAAAGTCCACTCGCGGCGTGTTGCTTTCGCTCTCGGCGGTACCTCCGGCGTACGGCCGATGCAAAAGTCGGCTCGCGGCGTGTTGCTTTCGTTCTCGGCGGTACCTCCGGCAGGCTCGGGCTGTACCTCCGACATTGTCGCGCGACAAAGTCCACTCGCGGCGTGTTGCTTTCGCTTTCGGCGGTACCTCCGGCTTTCGGGCGATGCAAAAGTCGACTCGCGGCGTGTTGCTTTCTTTCTCGGCGGTACCTCCGACGGGCTCGGGCAGTACCTCCGACGGTGTCGCACGACAAAGTCCGCGCGCGGCGTGTTGCTTTCGTTCTCGGCGGTACCTCCGACGGGCTCGGGCATTACCTCCGACGTTGCCGCGCGACAAAGTCCACTCGCGGCGTGTTGCTTTCGCTCTCGGCGATACCTCCGGCGTACGGGCGATGCAAAAGTCGGCTCGCGGCGTGTTGCTTTCGTTCTCGGCGGTACCTCCGGCGTAAGGGCGATGCAAAAGTTGGCTCGCGGCGTGTTGCTTTCGCTCTCGGCGGTACCTCCGACGGGCTCGGGCAGTACCTCCGGCGTACGGGCGATGCAAAAGTCGACTCGCGGCGTGTTGCTCTTCGCTCTCGGCGGAACCTCCGATTAGCCGGGCAGCGCAATAAATAACTTTCGTATTAATAAATAAACATTTATTCGTCATTGATATCTGGATTGGTGCCTTTGATAAAGTGTTGCTGTTATCCGTGTTTATATCTTTACTTTTAAAGCATTCATGCATGAATGCTGTCCCTAATAACGTATCACACGCATTGGAGTGTTTGCGTGGGAATACTTTTAGTGTTTCTGTATTAGAAGGTGCATAATGCTTAGTTATTACAGTTATGTTAATTTTTAAACTTATATAACGAAATATAATGTTTATATTGTAATATTATATTTTACTATGCAATTATATAAGTATTGATATTTTAAGGACACAGGATTATAAAATTGTAGCACACGAATGACTGATACTTTAATCGCGCCTCCCGCGGACAGGCACTACACAGGCTCGCGCGCTGCGTGTTGCTTTCGCAAACGCTAAAGTCCGCTCGCGGCGTGTTGCTTTCGCACGACGTGGCGCGCACGGCCGTTCGTGCGTTAAAGTCCGCTCGCGGCGTGTTGCTTTCGCAAACGCTAAAGTCCGCTCGCGGCGTGTTGCTTTCGCAAACGTTAAGTCCGCTCGCGGCGTGTTGCTTTCGCAAACGTTAAGTCCGCTCGCGGCGTGTTGCTTTCGCACGACGTGGCGCGTACGGCCGTTCGTGCGTTAAAGTCCGCTCGCGGCGTGTTGCTTTCGCAAACGCTAAAGTCCGCTCGCGGCGTGTTGCTTTCGCAAACGCTAAAGTCCGCTCGCGGCGTGTTGCTTTCGCAAACGTTAAGTCCGCTCGCGGCGTGTTGCTTTCGCAAACGCTAAAGTCCGCTCGCGGCGTGTTGCTTTCGCAAACGTTAAGTCCGCTCGCGGCGTGTTGCTTTCGCACGACGTGGCGCGTACGGCCGTTCGTGCGTTAAAGTCCGCTCGCGGCGTGTTGCTTTCGCACGACGTGGCGCGTACGGCCGTTCGTGCGTTAAAGTCCGCTCGCGGCGTGTTGCTTTCGCAAACGCTAAAGTCCGCTCGCGGCGTGTTGCTTTCGCAAACGTTAAGTCCGCTCGCGGCGTGTTGCTTTCGCACGACGTGGCGCGTACGGCCGTTCGTGCGTTAAAGTCCGCTCGCGGCGTGTTGCTTTCGCACGACGTGGCGCGTACGGCCGTTCGTGCGTTAAAGTCCGCTCGCGGCGTGTTGCTTTCGCAAACGCTAAAGTCCGCTCGCGGCGTGTTGCTTTCGCAAACGTTAAGTCCGCTCGCGGCGTGTTGCTT
>NW_028297173.1:0-18187 GCF_055798465.1 Pogonomyrmex barbatus | reverse complement strand
GCACGCACGCACGCACGCACGCACGCACGCACGCACGCACGCACGCACGCACGCACGCACGCACGCACGCACGCACGCACGCCTGCGCAATACTCAGGTTTAGGGTGTTTAACTTTGTTAGTACTTTGTTAGTTCTATGAGTCTAGATAAGAAAAAAATGTTATATAAACATAGGTTGTTTAACTCTTTATTAAAAACTCTTTATTATAAACAAAAATATGAAATTTGAAGAGAACAGTAACAGACTTGGTTATTGCAATACAATAGTGGAGTAGATCAGCAATATTTACATTTATTTTGTTTACGCGAATTGTATTTACTATTTGAAGTTGTTGAAGCTATCAATATTAATTTTGAAATGGAACATTATTTGCATTTAAGTAAACAAATTTAACGAATTTAAGTAAAAATTAATATCAGAAGTAATAATTAGTATTCAGCAAAAAAATTGACATTAATTTGATGAATGTGATAATAAACACAATTCACAAAACTATGTATTGCTATTCTTACCTCTCTCTCTCTCTCTCTCTCTCTCTCTCTCTCTCTCTCTCTCTCTCTCTCTATCTATCTATCTATCTATCTGTCTCTCTCTGTTTTTTATATAAAAAATAAACATTCCGCATGTGTTTTGAATTTTTTAAATGTAGTATATGAAGTAAAAATACTTATAATAAAGAAAAGAAATGAGAGAGAGAGAGAGAGAGAGAGAGAGAAATACAAAATTTTATTGGTATAGCTTATGTACTTTAAATGTAATAAAGATAGCATTATGCTCTCCTATTTACAATTTGCACAATTACTTTGTTAATAATCAATATTTTACTTAATAAATTAACAACTTTATATTTGTCAAAATTTTGTTCGATTAATTTTAAATTAAAAATTATGAAATATTTATTATTTAGGATGTTATGTATAAAAAATATAGCAATACGGCATAATAGGTGGAAGAGAAATAAGAATAGTATGACCTGCGCAAAAATAGATTTAAAAAGATATTGAACTTGTCTGTATTACTATCTGATAGAATAGATGCGATATTTTTCGTAATATTTTTTTATGTAATATTTTCATAGATTAAAAATCCTTTTATACAATTAAAATTTATATATTAATATATGTCTATCATATGGAATTCGTGTCAAGAACGAAAAAAAAATTTCTTTAATTTAGATTTGTTTTATTACTTTACGTTTAAATTCACTAAGATGCCAGATCTTCAACTCCTTAACATCCCGGCCTACCTTGAAATATCTTTTTCAACACTTAAGATCTCTAGATTATAGTTTAGAAGGAAGGCCTAGATCTCACTAACGTATGCAAATAAAATAAAATCCAACTCCTGGAAACGTAGTAGAATTTAGCGTCTGTAAAATAAACTGAATATAACTATACTGAATATAAAATGAAGTACAATGAAAAGTAATAAGCGACAAAATGATCAAGCAAGTATTAAATAAAACAACGAAATTAAACTCCCTGCTTCTCAATTTTGTTTTTCATATTGTAGTTCATGGGATGTCCACAGAATACTCCTTTTGTAAATATCGCTAGCTGTCTTTCCTGAGGCTACTCTAGCCACCTGATCTTTGCTTTTTTCCAGTGAAGATTGAGTACTCACCCTAGGCTCCATTTTGTTCATCCATGATCAGTACCATTGTTCCAACAGCCAACTTACTTGAATCATGATACCATTTAGTGCACATTTGCAATTGATACAAATATTCCTGCTGCCGATTCCAACGATTCCAAAAGTCTAATTTTTTGTTGATGCTGCCAGCTAGACAGCGTATTAGTAGATACTTCTACTCAATTTTTTTGTATGGATTCGGATTGTGAATCTCCGATTAGAAAATGAGCAGGAGATAAAGCGATTAAGTCATCGGGTTGAGAAGATAAAGGAGCAAGGGGAGTGAGTTCAATACTGATTCTATTTCAGTCAACAACGTGCTGAACTCTTCATATGTTAAGATAAGATTTCGCATTACAATATATAAATGCGAATATCTTTTTGCGGCTCTCACCGCGGCCTCCCATATACCTCCAAAATTAGGCGGTCTGGAAGGTATGAACTTCCAATCTATGCCTTGTGAGGCTAATTTGGCTTGGATTTCTTCCGCTGGATTTCTTGTACAAATCTTGATAAATCTTTTTTAATTCCCTTGCTGCCCCTATAAAATTAGTCACGTTATCAGAATACAAAGTAATACATAGCCCTCTTCTAGCCATGAATCTTTTCAAGGTTGCCAAGAACGTTTCAGTTAAGTGTGTAACTGCTTCTAGATGCTTTGCAACAAAAACTGTTATAAATCGCTTATGCCGAAAATATGCCGAATGATCGCTTGCCAGAACATTTTGACTCCAATTAATAATATCACCAAATTTTTTTAAATCTTTCATTTGTTAATTATATATAACTGGGTATCTTCAATTCATGTTTGAGGTATTCACTCTGTAATTTTAGATGACACCAAATATTCTAATTTAAATATAGCATTATTGTATCTCGATTATATTTCTAGGACAACTGACTGGCTCACTCGTGTTTTACTTTGATTAATACCGCTAATATTTACAAATTTACGAACCAAATGCAACTTATCTACTATTTGAGTGATTAAGTTGGATTGTGGCCCGGGATCTAATAACATTCTGCACTCATGTTGCCGTCGTTGTTTGTCAAAAATATATACCTTGTGGATTAATGGCAATACTTGATGTAAATCCTTAGTACAATGTGTAGACACGATACTGCCAGAGGTATCTTGATTTAATTCTTCGTTACTTTCATTTTCTTTTACACTATCTCTATGTAAAAGAGAGCTTAGAGAGAGTTTTGCTTTACAAATTTTATAACCTGCGGATTCTTTGCTTTCCTCAAACAATTAAAGCAAAGTCTTATTTCTTTAGCGCGCAATATCACTGGTAACTTTAATAGTTTTTCGCAAGTAAATATATGATGACTACCTTTACATTCATTATTAGATGTAATTACTAGTGCTATTGGTTTGTCTTGCTTCCTGTCGTTTGGCTTACGTGATTTGAACTTCTTTTCCACCATCTCTAATATGTGAAATCTTCCTAATAAAAATTCGAGTAACTCATCCATTTTTGGCAATTCATTTGTATCCTTTGTATTAACTTGTAATTTTGTATTTCCCATTCTTTACTTGTAACATAATCTAGCTTGTTTGTCGTGAGATAAATTGCATCCCATTGGTCAACAAGTAACCCTAATATCGTTAACGTTTGGATGTGCATTCTTATGTGATTTACGAATTGCCTAATTGCAGTACGGTTGCCTTTCATCATTGGCGTTATTTCAAATAATTCCTTAAGATGCGTATTAATAATAAGCCTTCGGTTTTTGTAATGGTGGTTTAACAGTTCCCACGCTGTTTTGTAATTTTCCATAGTAGTTTCCAATGCTTCTAGAAAATTTAATGCTTCATTCCTTAGAGTTCCTCTAAGATACTATAATTTCTGAATATCCGATAGCGCTATATTTTTATCCATCAATGAAATAAATGCATCTTTGAATGTCATCCATTGGTTGTATTGCCCATTAAACGTGAATAATGTAATAGTCGGTAACCTTACATTTGAATTAACTGCTTGCCCTGTTTCGGTTCCTGCAATCGTAGCACTATCGCGCAATAGATTGAGCTGAACCAATTTTCTCCTTGCTCTCGCTATTAATTTGAAATAATTGTTCTCAAACTCCGCCTCTTCATTTCCTTCTTCTAACTCTATCTGTTCAAGCTGCACTTTTCTTTCTTCGATTTCCGGTACAGCTCGTTTTCGCGTTTCTCTTATGACATATTGTATATTTTGGAAGTTGTCCCACTGGTTATTAACCATTCCAGTCTCACTGTAATTTCCTTTCATCTTCTATATCGCTTTCGATAAAACTATCGAATCGCTTTATTTGACCTTTCAATTGTCCACGCTTAATCTTTAAGTCTCTCAATTCAGCCATTATTATTATGGGAATGTAAGGATTGTATTAAGGATAGAATACGAAACTCACTTACTTGTTTGTGAATGTTCCTTTTCTTCAATGTTTGCACCTTAACCTTCACGCGCTATGTCTTTGCGACCATAATTATCTAGTAATTTATGTATATACACTTTCACTTATCATTCGGCTCGAAGGAGTGACACCTGTCCCGATTTGACCACGTCCCGATTGACTAGTCACTCACAGCGCTTGAACAGTTGAAAAATTCTAGGCCCCTGTAAGTGGCTAGTGGTCAATCGGGACGTGATCAAACGGGTGTCACCCGGCTGGAAGGACCAATATTAAGGCCTTGCTGGCCTTTCGAATTTTTAATTAATTCAACTCAAATTGAATTTTTTATATTTTTATTTATTCTAGCACATCTTACAATCTTCTTTCTTTTTTACTACTGCTATTTACTCCTTTCTTTTCTTTCTCTTACGCTTAGCCAATTATAGTGTCGCTTTCGGCAGACATCAAAGAACAGCCTATTATATCATCCGTATCACGTTTGAATTCACTACAAGATACCTGTCCAGATCTTCAATTCCTTAAAGTGGCATCTACAATGAGACTTTAAGGCCTGTTCTACAATACGTCAGTGTCGTGAGCCGTGGGCTGTAAGAATTGATCAATCACAATCAAGTATTCTCCCCACATTCCTCTGTGATTGATCAATTTTTGTGACTTGCGGCTTGTGACACCGATATGCGACGTGTTGTAGAATAAGCGTATGACTTAGGAAATTGCTCAATTACAATCGAATATTCTTCTATAAATCGATTATGATTAGCCAATTTCTTAAATCTTACGCCTTAAAATTTAATTGTAGATGTCGCTTAAAAATAAAATAAAAAAAATAAAAACTGAAATTAAAATAAAAAATTTGCCTTTTTAATCAATAAAATTAAAATTAAAAAATCTTATTTATAAGAGTATAAAATAAAAAATCTTTTTTAATGAATGCAATAAAAAAAGTATTTGCAAAAATCGCAAATATATATATATATATATGTGTGTGTGTATATATATATATATATATATATATATATATATATATATACACACATACATACACACACAAACATAACCTCTTTCTGCTGTCATTTTCGTGTAAATGTAAATCTATATACATATAATGTGAACTATATGTGTAGATTAATAATAGAGTTGCAATCGACTTATCGAATAAAAATTTCGATATGATAATCTTGAAAGAGATCATATTATCAATGCACTATTGTTCTACTTTCAGATAAATGTATCTGAAGTAGAAAGTTATAAGAAAAAAAGAACATAAAAGAATAAAAGTAAGCGGAGATTTATCAAAAGGATAAGAAATAATTAACACTTTTAAAGAATTCATTAACAAAATGCTATGCTATTGTTTAATTCGAAATGTATAAAATGCCGAATAAAATGTTAAATGACAAATGAAACACTCGAGTGCTTGTATAGTCATATAACTGTACGCTAAAATTTAAGAAAAATAAGGAAATATATATAATTGAATGAAATATATCTTGAAAACGTTTTGAAATGCTCGAAAGTAAAAACATGTATTACGGCACATGTATTACACCCATAAATAATGTCATTTTTTTTGAAATGCAAAATTCTAATTTATTTTAACATATAGTACAGATTAATTCACAAAATAATCTCCATCATTATTGATAATCTTTTTCCATCTTTCCGGTAAATTTTCAGTTACCTTCTTGTAAAATGAGAATGATTTCATAGTAAAATATTTCAGAATTTGATCCATCGGAAAGATTAAAATAATAGTTTTTAGATTTTTGTAAACCAACGCTATAGCACGCTTCAAGATACTAGAATAAAGCGGTAGAATTAAAGCGGCATTTGTGCTAGTAGCATTGTTTCGAAACTCATAAAGCATCAAATGTCTAGTATGCACATTACCCATACTTTCTTATTTCTTTCATTCTTAACGGTACACTTAAATTCTTTCTTTTAAAATTTCTTCTAAAATTTTACGATAAATATACTAAATGTCAATAAATTTAATTATTAAATAGATTATGTAATAATAAATGACGTTCACGAATCAGATGATAATATTTACGCAATCTGAAAAAATATGATATTATTGTACTTATAGATACTCCTAATATTTTAATAAATGCCGATTATTGTATATTTGGTTGTTTATTGTATATCTTAGTCATAATACTATCTTTTTCTCTACTTGATAAATTAAATTTTCGATAGGTGCGGCATATACGTAGGAGTTATTCTATAGTTATTTAATTTAAAAAATACAGTGCTTTTAATAGAATTAAATTTGAATTAATCGACTTTTTAATAGAAATTTCGTTGACCAATATTTTTTAACACAATTTTTATATACACAATTTTTGAGAGATTTAAGAGAAGTATGCTTTTTGCATAAAAATTCTCTTAATCTCTCAAAAATTGCGTATATAAAAATTGTGTTAAAAAATATTGGCCAATGAAATTTCTATTAAAAAGTCGACTCCGTATCAGAAAACACACGCAGATAAGAACAACGATCTAGCTTTGGAACGCTCCGTATATGTATCGTATATGTATTAAAGATCTAAAAAAATGTAGAATTTGTTCTCGAGATAGAAATTGCACATAAACACATATGACATTTTCAAACCAAGAACATCGAAGATGTCGATATTTTTTTTCCGTGAAAAGGAATTAGTATCGTACCGCGCGTGTTACGACATTTGAGCCAGCAGCGCAAGCATCAGAGATATTCTATGCGCAGTGGACTGCAGTTTAAAAATAAAATTCAACTGGAAGCCGTTCTCCCCGCAAGCTGCTACCTAATTATTAATTACGCCTGACATCGTATATCAGCCCGTTAACATGAAACTTCGAGTCGCATCCGGCGCGTAATTAAACCAGGTTCAATAAAATTACATCGCCCTGTCTTGATATAACGTGCTGTTGAAATGCCGCACGTTTTCGTCGTCGTCTATTGTAATATTGTAAATTGTTGCATTATAAATTGTTATATTTCCAACTATCCATGTGACTTTTCTTTTTATAACGCCAATTATTTTCTAAAGTATCTTTTCGCTTCATACATAATAGCATCTCGTAACAAAAAAGATATATTCTACAGAACAGTTCTTTGAGAAAGAATATTCCAGAATTGTCAATCTTAATTTTAATACTTAATCTCTTCAATTCTTGAATTTATTTAGGAAATATTTCACGAAAATTTGTTATCTATTTCGATTCATTGACATACTCGTACGAAATGAGGTAAAGTGACTTTATTATTTACTTACTTTGTAATTATATATTTTTGAAGCAAAAATACTTTTTTTTTTCAATTTCTTGTAATCTACAAATTGTTGATGATCCAACAATTTGTATTTAGTTAAAAAAAAGAATCATTTTTATGCTCTAATGAATCTCAGAATTTAGGTAAAAAATGAATAGTGATATATAACTTTTATAGAAAGATTATTTATTACACATATAATATAAGATGTAATGTAATGTTTTTTGCGCAGAATCGCAAGAATTTTTTCGATTTATAGTTTACGCAAAATGATCATTGCTGAATTATTCGTCCATACGTCACACGTCAACGTCAGTCCGGTCGTAATTAATCGAACCTAGCCATTGAGGTTTAATGTACGTGCGCGAGTGAGGGGTCGACGATATGATTAAACGAATTGGCAATCGAGAGATCATTCAACAGTTCCCGCCGTCAGGAGGTGCGGCCGGAGGGGAATGACAGAAGAGAGCGTTGATTAACGAATTGATTGCAGCTAACGTAATTAATTATTACCCGCGCTAATCCGCGCATCGCTAGAAATTCCACGAATGGCTCTAATCAAACACGGCGCATGTAATCGCTAATTCTTTAAAAGTTTATTCTACGAACTCGAGTCGAAATTCGTATCATTTCGGAGAGAATCTAATTTTAATTGTTTGAATAGTTAGTATATGATGAATAGCTAAATAGATAGAATGGATAAGCTATACTTAACGTTAAAAGCTGAGTCCTTGTTAACTTCGCAAAAAAAGGATCAGATCTGCAATGATTATGATGAAAATTTTAAATATATATATGTTGTATCAATACTAATAGACAGATATCAGTTTACATATAAATATTAATCAATTCGAAAATGAAGCCAATAAAAATCAATCCTAAATATACATATGCAAAAATAAAATATTTATTAAATTAAAAATAAGTGATGAGAAAAGTAACGAGTTTCGATTCTTAAATCGAGCTTTTTTTCAATGTATTATAAATATAAATGTCAAATCACATAAAATTATCGAGATTTGGAACATTTAATTATCTATCTGTATTGATCTTAATTCTGAGTTTTGTGAATCTGTGATGAGAAGTGCATAATCATGGAGTTAAAATCGGAATTCTATAATAAGATAAATTATTTGTCCAAATATAATACGGTAAAATTAAAATGCTTATAATAAGCGGACATATAAAGATTAAAAGATGTAGATGAGGGGATAGGTAACTCAGATCTCATGAAAAATAATTTACCTGTAAAAATTTTTAAAAATAAAATAAAAATTGTAAGTAACTTTTTCAAGTAGCATATCAATCTACTGATTTTGTTATTTTATAGTTATTAAAAGAGACCAAATTATTGTATTTATACTGCCAAAAAGAAAAAAAATACACAAAACGTGTGTTTCATTTTAAAGAGCATTCGGGAACTTATGAATTACGATAGTATAGATTGGATAGTATAGATTGGATACTCGTTTGAAAACATAGAAAATAAAATCTTAAACAAAAAGAAAGATAAAATTAAATTAAATTATTTTAATTTAATTTAATTATTGCTTAAGAAATTGTTTTGGGAAATTTAAAATAAATTTTTGAAATTTAATCGATTGATCAAATTAATTAAATTTAAATTTAATCATTTTTTTTATTTAAAAAGAATTATGTATTAAATTTATTATTATTAAATTTACGACGATAGAAAAAGGTATTTTATTAAAGTATTTCTAATAAATAATCAAGAAATGGATTATATTGTTATTATTTATACTGTCGGTATTATACTGTTGGTATTTTCAACATTTAAAGCAAAAAAATACAAAGAAACGTAAACAACTCTGAAATAATGATTTGATGCAAACAAGTCTTCATTTATATGAATATTGTATAAAAGTTATTAAATTATTAATTTTATGAACGGACGATAATTTTATAGCAGTTTTTAAAAAGGCGAATACTACTATTTGATGAAAAATATACACATCAGATGCTTACTAATTGATTTAAAGTAACAATAAATTTGTTTAGATTTTTATATTCCATATTAATATTTAAATAATTTTGCTCTTACGAACTTGCATTAACAATATAACGAAATATTTAAAATTACTTCAAACGTCATGATATTTAAACATTTTACTCGAGAATTTAATTAATTCATTGAATAATAAAGCATCAAAAATGCTAACCATTTGAGGCAAATAATAATCCAATTGATCGTGCTTACCGCGAAAAAGCGAGGCTTGTATTTTGGTTAATTATTACGGAATTACGGTAACGAATATAATTATCGTTACGTTCTGATGGAAAATTTATGAGATGGAAAAGCGTAATGAAACATGATGTTACCGAAATACAATAGCGAATTCGGTAATATATAATATCGACTGTTTTATTGGGTTTGTTTCTTTTTTTTCAACCATTTTATACATAATAACACCGTCTAATTCTCATTCTTTTATTCTTTATTTATTTTATATGTGTAATATTCACTAATTTAGATAACATATTTATAAGATAGTACTGATTGGCATGTAACAGATTATATTATATTATATATGATAATATGATAATATCATTATAATATCGTAATAAATATTATAAAAAGACATACACACACACACACACACATACATACACACACACACACACACACACACACACACACACACACACACACACACACACATATATATATATATATACATATAATATATACCTACAATATGTACATTTCACGTTGCAGGGGCTCGGTAACGCAAACAGGTACGATGACAAGCATTTGATGAGCAATGAAGTCATGGACAAGACTCAATCACCATTGAAACCGATATACAACGTACAGGCACCATCCAGAAACACAGATTGCCCGTCGTCGTCCAAGCCCGCGATGGCCAACCGCCTCTTGGATTGGTTCTCCGTCGTGATGGCAGACTCCAAGCATCGTCGTCAACATCCCAAACCTAAAGGTTGAAAAATTTGTTATAAATTCTTTGAGAAATTCACTATTAATTCTTTTGTCTAAGATTGATATCTTAGATTGAATCGACATTTGTTACCGACGTACGGTCCTGTACGATCCTCGCAATTTACAATGCGGCATCATATTTGCGTTGTTTTATTAAATTATAATTCAATTCCAAATTGAATTTTTATTTTATAATTTATTTCGTATATTCTCGATCTTGATCGAATTCTTATCCGTATTACTTATGCGTAATGTTTTGAGATTTAATACAGCGAGATTCAGTCGCTTTCGTTGTTGTTAAATATCTTACCACGCCACGCCGAGGTTCTCGTTAAACGAAATGGCTATGTGTTTTGTTAAACATTTTGCATTTTGTGATGCGCATCACATAGACCTACGAAAGTCGGTCATTAAGCAGCTGATGTCTGACAACGCGCATAACCGCGGAATGCGCTTTAAGCGCATTGAAACATTTCGTGGGACGTTGAGGGGCTCGTACAACGGGTACAATACGGAGACTAATTGTCCTCGTAGAATTGTCCTCATTGTGGACAGACACCACGCGAACGTACGTGACGCTATCCCAGTGGTAGTTCTCAAGTAGTACCGACAGTGAACACCATTCGGCTTGGAGACAATCAGTTTCGTACCCGATCCGAAATTGTCCCCCATACAATGAATCGTTTCCCGCCCCGGTTACGTCGCGATTACTTTGGGCGGTACTGTCTGTCGATATTGTCCTCTCGGTTCCCATGTTGATCTTACGGTATTACATCGCCCGAGGCAAAACAAAGTGTATGCGCGTAGCTATGCAACTGACGAGATCTCATCTGAATCGAGATAGTTTGACTAACCATCTTCGCGGGGAGATTGAACTATCCTCCCCCCCCTCTCCCCACAAACGGGAGGATAGTTCAAAGATTGTAATCATGGAAGAGTCCAACCTCGAAGAAATCGACCGATATAATATTTACGTTTCTAAACGAGTTATTTTTTGCATTATACACAAAGAGTGATGACGTCATATTGGGTAAAATAAACAAGCGAATTTCTCTCTGACTGTGCTGAATTATATCAGATTGAAATTGAAATTAGATTGGAATTTGACCAATCCGAACAAGGTTCGCTAAACTTGAATGATTTCCTTTTTTCCGATTGGTTAAATTTCTAATCTAATCTCCATCTCTATCTCAATCTGATACTCTGACTCTTTAAATATTCTCTGTCCTATCCGTAAAGTTAACGAAACACACACGGAGACATATGAAACATTGGTATTTTTACTTGATATTTTACATCAATATTAGTGTTAAAAATTTGATTTTTTTTCTATCGAAATGGATTTATTTTGAATAAATAGTAGAAAATATTTGCAGGAACATGATTACATAATTTGAAATTTATCATATATTTTGTATATCTATATTTTATGATGGAAAACATTTTTTTCCTTTCGTCACAAGATACAACAAAAAATTTGCCAGTTTGTTCGCATCGATGTATTCATTGATCGATTTTAGACAACCACTTTAGATGATCTACAATTCGGAATTCAAAATGGAATTTTATTTATATGCAAATACGTGTACAAAAAACATTACAAAAAATTGGAATACATGCATATATATTAAACATACATATATATATATATATATATATATATATATATATATATATAACATGTAGATGAAAATGAAATATGGCATATGAAATTATACAAATTTAAAATATAATTTATGTTACACATATGTAATAATAATAATAATAATAATAAGAAAAAAAAATATATCTTTTATTATTTTGCGTATGTCATGCGCGCATGCATGTATCTGCAAATAATATTTGAAGATAAATTTTTGTATATATTATATACTCTTATATATTTATTACATGTATATTATATAAGGACATGTAATATATTTTAACGTCATATCAAAATCATATTATATTATATTAATCGATTTCAGGTCACTTCCCGATCGGTTGTCAAAGCGAGGTCAGGTGGATGTTCGGACATTTGGACAGCGATAGCGACGGCCGACTCTCACTCTCCGAATTGTACGGTCTAGAACACGATCAGAATGAACCATGCTTGAAACCCTTCCTAGATGGTTGTGATACCGACAGGTAAGAGTATATATCGTATATATATGAATTCCTGTTCTACACACGAGAAGAGATCGTATGCACATGTACGATTGCATCTAAGGCTTATACTTGGTATTCCTATTGTTGGTATTTCTATCTCGACGAGAGTAAGCGGATGAGATAAAATCGCGATTGAAAATAAATTTAGAAATAATGCAGTACGCAGATATATATCCTTTGAAATTACGAGTACGGAAAAATTATAAGAGTCGTATAGGAACTTTAATTTAAATGTGTAAGAAAAAAATTTAATTTAATTACAATAGTTTACACAATTAGATTGTTTAGAAAGACAATAAGATACGTAGAAAGATAACAAATATAGAAATTAGATATATTAATTATGACGCTATGTATATTAATTGTGTGAAATGCATGTTAAAAGAGATGTAGAGATATACCTTATGAAATAACTTGGTTTGACCAAACGCATGGCATTACTACTGCGACTGAGCACACGCGTTCATTATTGCCTATTGAATAAGTTAGTACGGTAGTTAGTACGGTTCTTTTCAATCTGCATATAAAAAAATTCCTTATTATTTATGCTTTATTACTATCGTTTAACATTTAAATATTAATATATTATAATAATATATTATTTTCATTTCATTTATACATTTCATTTTAACAATTAATTTATTATACATATTTATCTCGCAAAATTTCGCAATGCGAAAATTTTATTCTCGTTATGACTGTTAGTCTGTCAATGTATTTTATATATTATTATTATGTCATGTTACATTTGAGTGCGCAGCGATAATCTAAGCATCATGAAGTCGTCATCGGGATGAAAAATTAAGACGGAGAGGAAAAAGTTCGCAAGAAGTGTGAAATGCATATATCGCGCATTATATTTACAGTGATATTTTTGTGAGCGGACCTGAATGGTGCGGGTGCTTCTCTAAGGCCGAACGTCCGTGTGCCGCTGTGCGCAGACGATCATCCCCGGATTCGGCACCCGCCTGCGACTCGAGAGGATATTACCGCAGCACCCAGTGCCACCGTGGCCTTGGCCTCTGCTGGTGCGTCGATCCACATGGCGTTGAATTTGCTGGTACTAGAACGCGCGGCGCGAAGCCTGACTGCGGTAAGTTTTTATTAGCGTTTGTAAAAATAAAAATGGTAAAAATCTAAAATAAAATATTGAACAATACATAGGTATAAGCCAAGTACATGTTAACAAACTACAACGCGAGACGTGGCATTTACTCGGCAAGCAGGATCTTGGTTGCTAAAGTCTCTTTATAATATGAAAATAAATTCAATTAATTTTTATATTACCAACTACGTGCCGCTTTTTTAGCAGACATTTTCAACATATTCCCTTCTGATGGGGGGGGGGGATAATAAAAGGGATTTTAATCGATATCAGTAATATTGATCATCGAATTATTATAGAACCACTATGTTCAAAGTCTACTAAAAAAGCGGCACGTAGTTGATAATATAAAAATTAATTGAATTTATTTTCATATTATAAAGACTTTAGCAATCAAGATCCTGCTTGTCGAGTAAATGCCATGTCGCGCGTTGTAGTTTGTTAAAATATTGAAATTGCAGTAAATAATTTCAACGTGTCGAAAAAGCACGTAATAAGAATGAGAAAAGATTATTTAGATTTTTTTTTCTTTTTTTCAGAATTGCGTGGATTTAATACTTCGTCGAGATTTAAATGTGTGAACGACAATAGAAATTGAAATAAAAATTGAAGTAAAAATACGGATAATACTTTTTTCTTTGAAAATTGACGAAAATTGATTCTTTCTTTTCATTGAGAGACCTGAAGATTTATTTTTCAATTTTTATATTTATTTTCAAGACTAAATATATCCCTTAATAATAGATCTGTTAAATAGATTTCAAATTAAATTTATATTAAAGTGGAGTAACAATAAAATTTTTTTATTTTTCTGATAGACAATTGGCCAAAATTAGTTGCAATTTGAAAATTATTCATATTCGATTCATATTTTCACAATAATTATTTTACAATTTTTTTGCAATATCCTTTGATTTCTTAATATATTCCTTCGATTTCTCTTGATTACTCAGCTAAGAGCTCTACATCTACGATGGTGTTATGATAAAAATTAGAAGCTTGTTCATCCTTGTTCATCTTGTCTTCTTCTTATCTTGTTCGTGTTCATCTTTATATTAAGTGCTGACGTGCTGACGAAGAAAGTTTTTATTGTATATTATTTTATTATTATGTACCTAATTGTACAGATGTGACTAATCTCGTACTTATTAAATTCGTAAAAATGGATGGCAACTAAAGTTATCTTTGAATTTTATATGTAATATATGTAGTATAGTATTTTTCGCTTCTTTTAATAGCTGTCAAACCGTGTATTTTTCTATCTGAATAAGCTTTATTTCATGTGCCTTTTATTAATTATCAGGCTATTTATTAACTATTAGGAAAGAAAAAAATAGTAGCCACCCATTTTCACAAATGTCAAAGTTATCTCAAGTGTCGGTCAAGTTTTGGTCAAGTATCTTTTTATTTGCAAATATATGCAATAAATTTCACTGTGTCATTTCTCGCTTATGATATCACGATTCCAATATAGCCGCGGCGGATTAGTCAAGAGTCTTAAATGCTAATTTTTATTTTATTCTATTGATAGAGGAATGGAGGATATGAAATGAATTTGAAAATTAAATATAAAATTACATATCATGCTCGCAAATTATATTCTTAGAACTATCTTATAAACTATCTTGCAGATACAATTGTGAACAAGATTAGCAGCGGTGGGCTCAAAACCAATAGCGTGGATCTTGATGACGACGAGGACGGTGATACTGATTCCGCTCAGGATCTCGAAGGCTCAGCTGATCAACCTCTAGATTTCTAGATGCGTTAAAGACGGCGGTCAGCAACGGAAGCGCAACATCTTTAATCGATTTCTAAAAATAAGAAATCAAGCGAGTAGTCGATTGAAAGCGAGTCCACAAAGATACACGCGCGTCCGCCAGCTTCGAGTTGTGATCAGAGGTGTTCTATGTCATCATCGGACCGCCTATTAATCCTATCGAGGTCGCGATCCACGCGCGACGAAACAAACGTGAGCCTAAATGAGTTCCGAGAGCAACGAAATGCACGACGATCATTAGTTACGAGAAAGTCGGATCCGTAGCGAATCGCGCTGCGTGGAACCGGCAGAGATCGTTGTCGAATTATCGTAACTACCTTAGTCGCGTCCTTCGTCCCGAGTTAGGAAATTCCAATCGACATTAAAGTAGCGAGTGTCTTGCCATGTCGTGCAATAATCGCGTATGTCCAGCGGCAAGCGATGCCTACAGCCGAATCTACGCAATCGTACTATAATTTCGTGCAATATTCAATCGAGTTCGTGTAGGAAATGGCCGCAGATATGGCTGAAAGTGTGTGTATGTTTGTGAGGTTGGTGGCGACAGAGTGAGAAAAGGGAGAAAATTCCGCTGCGAGCCGCATTGAACACTGACCGTTGGATTACCTCCATGCCTATCGAGGTACCTCCACGCACAATTAAATCTATATATAAAATAATTATGTCAATCATTTATGCATACATTAAACAAAGAAACAGAGAAAGAGAAAGAGAAAAAGAGATTTGTGAAAATTCGATTGTGAAGGTTCGAAATAAGACAAGATAATTTTGTGTATCGACCATAAGTTATATTAAATGAAAAACCACGGGAAAAAAAACCTTATAAAAATATGATTTCTAATCACTAGATTAACACAGTGTCGATTGTAATATCGAAACATGTAACATGTTAATTACGATTTATGTGGTAATGATGCAGCAATGAATGAAATTGAAAGAAAAGATGTAAGAGCGGAGGAGAAAGGCGAGCGAATGCGAAGTCATTCTGCTACTGTCACGCTTGCACACGCTGGAACTTAGTTGAACCACTCGAAGCAAATAGGTTTTCGTAGCTCTTGCCACTTCACTTTCGGCTGTGTTTCGCCGAACGCGATATAGAGAATTTCGCCGTTATTCCGCTTATTTATTACATTCTCTCAGGCAAGCTCGAAATATTCTTTAAGTTATTCTTCTTTCCTTCATAGTCGTCTTGTGTTATGAAGTTAGTATAGGATGTACGGAATAAAAAATGAACTTATTTCGTATTCGTTAATGAATCTATTTCATATTACGCAGTTCAATCACGATAGGACGTCGAGCTGGTTGTTAAGAAATGTAAGGTTGCTTATAAAGATAACGTCAAGTATTATTAAACTCTATTAAACATTACCAGATTTGTGCAGAATTACGCAGAGTCATGCAAGTTACGCATTACGATTCTTTACGTCTGCAATCGAAATAAAATCCATCACGCGAGGCCGAGAGTTGTTTTTTATGATGCTAGAAAATGTTCAACGTCGTGATTCGTCTGCATTTACTGTAATTATAAGCATTTTTACTTATAACTTTTACTTAAAGAGTGTGTGGTACACCGTAGATATTAGAGTAACATATAATCCGTAGGAAAAAAAAACAAAAAAAAAAAAGATCAGTGTGACTATGTGAATATGCCCCTAGCATTAGAAGGCAATTTACGTAGAGATAGCCGATGCAAAAATTACACGTCTCATTTAGAATGAAAGTGATAATTCGTTTTGCAAGCCTAACAGCATTTCATATTTCTTCATCAGGCATTCATTCTCTATAAAGTTCAGGGAAAACAACATGACATTCGTCGCGTATATTTTGATCAAAGACAACATATTTATTAAAACTTTTAAGTAACACAATTTACATTTTACTTTTCTTTTTATCAACGTTTTATTTCAATTTATTACTACGACAATCCTTGTGAGCAACATTTTAATTTTATTTGATAAATTGTATATTTTTATACTTTTTTTTTTTTATACAAAGAATAACTTAATATATCATTTCCTCAAATTATCCGTAATGTCTTGCCTTAATAAACATGGCGTATTAAACTTGCGCATTAAAATATGTAGATGACACTTAAAAATATATCTACATATTTAACTGATAAACGACATCGTCCGCAATGAGCTAACGCATACTCCTTCCTGCATCGAGCGCAATTTGCATTCCGCCTGACTTATTGTACTCTCGACCTAGACTAATTAATATAATTACAAGCGAACATATATAAAATAGTTTTATCGAGTCTTGCATATTGTATATACATGATTATATACAATGAAAATCATCGTCAGTGATCTTCGTACCATGATGATTTTTGTAACGTATGCACTTGATCAAAGCGTAAAGCAAGGCGTAAAGAATTTTTACTTCATTCAAGAGCTACCGTAAATATCTTACTTAATCGGTATTGTACATGTGGCTGTAAGAATTCTTTATGAATAAAGATTGTTGTAGAAATCGGGGATATGTATTTTTGAGAAAGCCATGATATAGTTAATATAAAATTTATTTATCATCTTTTACTTCTAGAAATTCCATACAAATTTATAATAGAAGAATATATATCAACGTAGGACAGTAAGTAGATAATACGTATTCATACACGCACGCACGCACACCCACCCACCCACAGTGTGTGTGTGTGTGTGTGTGTGTGTGTGTGTGTGTGTGTGTGTGTGTGTGTGCGCGCGCGTGTGTACAGGGTAGCACTATCCTCATCGTTCGTGAAAACATAGACGGGAGCGAGATAAATCAAAATGTCTTATACCATTTTGTGATATTCGCAATAATTTTCGAGTTATTAAATATTTAAGCTGCATAAATAAGAGCGCGCGGGAAGAAAGCGCTCGCCTGCCTGATCCGTAGGACAAATAGGAAGCGTGAGCGGCGTC
>NW_028297172.1:0-18274 GCF_055798465.1 Pogonomyrmex barbatus | reverse complement strand
CCACCAGACATAGAGCATGGTCTTCTTGCCGAAGCGATTTGGCCTTGGTGTTGATGGACTGGCTTCGCCAGGTGAAAGCCACGATTTTTTCCGCTTCGGGTTTTCAAAATAAATCCATTTTTCGTCACCCGTCACAATTCGATACAAAAATGATTTCCTTTCGTGGCGTTGAAGCAGCATTTCACAAGTGACTTTGCGATTTTCTATTTGACGTTCATTCAAATCGTGTGGGACCCATTTATCGAGTTTATTGATCTTTTCCATTGTTCGTAAACGTCTGCTGATTGTTTCTTGTGATACATGTAATGCTTCTGCTAATTGCCGTTGAGTTTGAGTTGGGTCATCATCCAATAACTCCTGCAATTGCTCGTCTTCGCATTTTTGTGGTCTACCAGAGCGCTCACTGTCTTTCACATTGAAATCACCACTTTTAAATTGTCGAAACCATGTTTCACATGTTCTAATCGATGGAGCGTGTTCACCATATGTTTCTATCAGCAAACGATGACTTTCAACAGCCTTTTTCTTTTGATTAAATAAAAAAAGCAATGCGTGCCGCAAATGTTCTTTTTCAGGCACAAAACTCGACATGATCACTGAACGATAAAACAAAGACGCTAGTTTTTGGCGGACTCAACTTGTGTGTGTTTGTAGTTTTAAATGTCAGACGAACAAAATGATGTATGTGTCAAATTAATACGCTGTGTACTTTTCGCTGGCGACATCTCTTAGTTAAACCGGAAAAAACTTATGCATACCTGGTATATCTTTCTATCCATTTAAGATTCTTCTTTTTCTAACCCAAGTGATAGTAATTATTTAGCTTTAAAATATTATTATATCACAAAGTTGCTTTACTTAACCTATATTTTTATCACAAAGAATTAAAGAATAACAGTACAAAATAAATGATAAAATTTTATTTAAATAAAAAAAATTTTTATGTAAAAACATTTGGCGCTGCTCAGACCAAATAAAAAAAATAATGAAAATATAAAATCAATAATAAAATTATTTATATGTTATAAATAAAGGCAAGATTTATTGTTTAATATGATACTTACAATTTTATATATATATATATATATATATATATATATATGTGTGTGTGTGTATATATATGTTGCGGCCGTGCGGTGTTCCGCTCGGCGCTACCCCCCGAGGAATCAATCAATATTAATCAATGAGAGTTTTAAGTGAGGATCAGCCCTTGGCAACGTGTCGTTCTGTGGTTGTTTTAATGATTTTCGCGGCCAGATTCCGCAGCGGTCGGACGCGTTTCTATGCCGGTGTATCGTTGGCTTAATAAAGAGCGTGTTTTTCTTAAAACAATGTTCTCCTTTCCGGAAGCGCTCTACCGAGTACCGCGAACGCGAGAAACAACGCCGCGAACGCGACAATTTTGGAGGCTCGTCCGGGATCGAATTTTTTTTCGATCTGTGTGTGTGTGTGTGTGTGTGTGTGTGTGTGTGTGTGTGTGTGTGTGTGTGTGTGTGTGTGTATACTCACTTATTCGTGTTCTTTTTAGAGGTTTGAGCAGCGCCAAGTTATTGTTTTTACATAAAATTTATTTTATGTAAATAAATATATATATGTAATTATATATGTAAATAAATATAAATAAAATTTTATCATTTATTTTGTACTGTTAGTTTTTAATTTTTTGTGATAAAAACATAGGTTGAGTAAAACAATTTTGTGATATAATAATATTTTAAAGCTAAATAATTACAAATGTTGTCGGTAGAGTTCGTCATTGAAAGTATTGAATGTCGGTGGAATATGATTGAAACAAATTGCATTGCTAAAATCAGAATTATATATAGATGCAGTTAAATTAGATGTCCTTATTAGATTCTACCTTTTTTACCTTCAATAACAAATATTATAAACAAACGTTTGGCGTTCCAATGGGGCCCCTCTTATTACTTACAGTAGCTGATTTAGTTTTGCAAGATTTAGAATCACATTCACTTGACATTCTGCCGTTTTCATTGAATTTTTATTATAGATATATGGACGACATGGTACTTTCCACACTAAGATTAAGAATTGATATGATATTAAAAACTTTTAATGCATATCACCCGAGATTAAAATTTACTGTTGAGGTAAGAGGAGACAGGCTAAATTTTCTAGATATTACTTTGATCAAAAAGCTTTCTCATTTATAATTGGTACCAAAAACCTACTTTTTCGGCAAGGTATTTAAACTATTATTCGTTCCTCATTGCCAAAAAATCGGCACAATAATTAGTCTGATTGATAGAGGTCTATTATTATCTCATCTTGGTTTTCATCAAGAAAATTTCAATAAAATTATTAACATACTCTTGGCTAATGGATATCCTTTGAAGTTAATCTTTGATAATATAAAAAAATGATTGAAGCATAAATTCCGCAATATCAACTCTTTTAACATTAATAACGACATTGATGAACAGAACAACGATAAACGCTTATTTTTTATTATTCCATTCGTTAAATTTCTCTGAGAAATTTAAGAAACTTTTTATAAATAATCATGTAGTCAAAATGGCATACAAGAGGTTAAACAAATTGAATTAATTTATCAGAGCTTAAAAAGACAAATTATCGTCACGTGCATATTCTGGTATAATTTATAAAATTAATTATAAAATTTGCGAGGCCTCATACGTTGGACAGACGGGGAGACTTCTAAAAACTAGGGTGTTGGAAAAAACATATTAATAAGAATACAACATTCGGTTATTACAGACTATAGAGTTAGCATGTCATTAAAATAGTGTAAAGATATTGGATACGGAAAATAATTTATAAAAAAGATTGATATCTGAAATGATTTTTATACCCGAACAAAAAAATTAGCAAATGGACACCGATCTTCTCGATCCTCTCTGTAGATAATTATTTACGAAATCTTGAAGTTTTTGTCTCTAGTTCGATTACATATTTGCTTGTCATAATATGTTATACTGCGTACTATCTATACTGTTTCTTTATGCCGTTGCGTCTATAAGTAAGATATATATATCACTTTATTATATTTTTACGTTAAAGTTTTATTAAATGTTGTACCCGGGATGGGCTACAACGATATTATTAGGGATAGACGGGTTCATTAAACCTAAGGAGTTGGGATTCCGAGCAGGATCAAAAGAATGTAAGGATTTTCTTGAATACACTAATACACTTTCTTTATTTTAATTGTTTTATTTAATAATGCACAAATTCTTAAGATTAGTATTTCTTATTTTATTATTTTACACACGGTTAAACGTGTCGGCGGGCGGCTCGGCGTGTATCGCGTTACTCTGGCGGCCGACGACCGAATATGTCACCTGAGATGCTGATAGTACGGCTCGCGTGAATTTCGCCGCGCTTTTGTAATATCTTGCGCGATGTTTATAATAATAATTCCGAACGACACGTTATTCTTGACTCTCTCGAATCTGCCTTGTAGGGTCGATTATATAGACTGGTCGATTGCGTCGATTGATCGCGTGATATTGATAGCTCAATATCACGCCTGGTTCGATCAGCAAATTGAGGAATTTGCTGATAGACTTTTCGCAATATTCTCGCGCGATGCATTTCTGCGGTCTTTCGAAAGACTGATCGCAATTTTGGCGATCACGCATTTGTGTCGTCTTTCGAAAGACTTTTTCCAAATTTCATGCGGACTAATTTTGTTGCCATGCGGACTACTTTTATTATTAATTGTAGATCTGGCTACAACATCCTCTCTCCCGTTAGTAAAAGAAAACGGAGGTACGAAGTTTTCGCTTTTTTACATAATTTTTCTTCCGATACATTTTTTGTTATAATATAATCGTTTGCTTAGAATCGAGTACTTTCGCTTATTCTAACGGCGCGATCTACATTGCGTGAGTCATTATTTCAGTTTGTTTTTTCTTTTTTATTACAATTATTATTGTTACGATAGCGATGATTATCATTATTAATGAGCTGCTAATTGATACAGAATATACAAAATATTTTTGTGAAAAAAGGGGTATCTCGTTATTGTTTATTTCGTTCTTCATGTTATTTAATTTCTTTGTTAATTCTATCAGGTCTGTTGCGTCCTGTATAACTTTTAATTTAATTTTTTCTGTCTTATTTATCTTGAAAGTTTCACTTAGTAATGTAATGTTATATTCTAGTAAATAAGTTTTTATTTCTTTTCCCTTGTTGGTACTTGTTGATTTTATTGTCGCGTCTGATGTAACTATTTTACAGTTACTTGATAACGTTATTTTTCCTGTATTTGTAATAGTTCTACGCATTTCTTTATTATTTTTAAAATAAATATAAAATAAAATTGTAATAGTTTGTTTCGCTGGTGTGGAATATAACCAAGAATATGAATTACTTAAGGCTATCCATATATTATTTTTTATTGTTATGTATTTAATTTTACAATTGTTATAACAGTTGTTCTTTTCTACATATATGTCTATTTCGCATAGCTGGTCGGTTTTTACATTTCTAATTGGAAAGATTTGTTCACACAAGTAGTTTGTATTTATTTGCTTGCTTTGTCTTAACTTTTCGTGAGTCAGTTTTGCGTACGTGTGTCTGTCAGTATCCAAAGCTATTAATGGATTGTTCGTTTCAATTAATGCGGATATGTTTTGCTTGTATGGTACCGGTAGCGGTATTATATTTAATATTTCGTATAGTGGAAGTGAAATTAGCGGGAAATGTAAGATTGTGTAGACGTTTGTTTTGTCGCAGTGCGCTCATTGTCGTTACTTTTTCTATTGTAGGCCAATCCTCTTCCCTTATTTTAAATGGAAAATATGATCCTTGTGATATTTGTGTGGTCTTTAAGATTTTTCATTATTTCTTCTAACGGTATTAGTCGCGGATATAGTATTCCATTTTTTATCGCAGTTAGATATTCTAGTGTGTCCTCCGCGTTTTGTGTCACTGCGGCAAGTATTGCGTTGGTGATTATAAAGTGTTCTTTTATGTTTTCGCTACTTATTTCCGTTGTTAGTGCCATTTCTAATTTTTTGATTGCGATTAGCTAAAATGTTTTCATTATTTTGGATTATTTTCTCGTGATTACTTATATGCGCTATCGTCGCGTTTATAATTTTAATTTGATTTTTTATTATATGCTCTGTTGTTTGTTATATAAGATACTTAATTGTTCATTAATTAGTTTTCTATCCTCATTGTCCATTGTTCCGAATTTTTGGCAATAGTTCCTATTTCATCTATCAGCTCTCGTTTCGTTTTTGTATCTTGTGCTTTATACAGAGAGTTTATTCTTTTTGTTAAATGTTTTAACCGCTGGTAATTGTTTTCAATTATGATATTATAGTTATGACATAACTCCTTGTTTGTAAAATGTAACATAATGCATATGTTTTGCGTTTTTAGAATGTATTCTTCTATTTGCTCTGTTCGTTTTCCGATTGGTGAGATATCTATTTTTATAACTATTTTCCAGAATGACTCGATTATGTTTAGTTTTCCTATTTCCTCGAAGTATATTCCGGGATGGTGTTTGAAGTTCTTTACTTCAAACGGTAGTTTTTCTTCTTCTTCTCTATTGGTTATCCATATCTTTATTCTGCAATGTTAAAATAAAAAATTTTTATTTCTCATGAAAATTTTGCGGTGCTCGAATTCGGCGTTTCTTTTTTATCATATTCTCAGGTGTAATATTACTTTATTCTAAATTCATTATCTTAGTTAAAAAAGATTCTCCTGTGAATCTGTTGAACTTGCTTTTTATAATGTTTATCATTTCTCTTGATGTCTTATTTATTATATCGGTGTTAGATATTCCGTGTGACCCTTCTAATATTTCATTCTTTTGCGATGAGCCTACTGCCTGTATCGTCGTCAGTTGTCGAACATCCTCGTGTCGACATAATAGGTTCCCAGGGGAATTACAGGCGCGATCCGCCGGTTTTTGACGATCGGGTCGCGGCGGAAGCATTGTCCGATGACGAAGGCTTCGACATCGAAATCGATGATGGTGACGTCGACGAATTTATGGACCCAGTTCCGTCGCGTGCGCGAGTGGTTGTCAATCGTCAATCGTTTTTATTCTAACGGTGTGTTCCATGTTTGTGGCGATTGTATCTGGTTCGCCACCGATGATGCTCCCGGTAGGGTCTTTGAGTTGCCGTGGTCCGTAGAACTTTATGAGTTGCTCGTGTCTATGCCTGATGCTGTTCTCGCTGATGTGGAGGTCGAGGAAGACTCGGATGATCCGTTAGAAGTAGCCGCCGATCTAGACGAGGACGATATGGGGAATGACCCCGCGGCCAATTCCGCGCAGGCGAGAGGCCGCTCTCCTGGGGCCTGATATTGTGCATGACTCGTAGTGTAGTATAGTTTGTAGTATAGTTTATAGTATACTTAGTTATTTACTAGTGTAGTGTAACTTTGGAATATTGATGATTGGATTATTCTCCGGATCATGCTGGGATTCTTCTTTGGTAAGTCCCAATGTTTTTATTTTTATTTTTCTATATTTTTATTTTGTATTATGTGCTTTTCTTTTATCTCTTTTTAATTTTCGACGAACGGTTTAATTCGGTTCGCGTGCACGTTTATCGTTCGGCGGCCCATTTTTATTTTATAGTTTAAATCGCCTATTTTTTCTAAAATTGTATAGGGTCCGATCTATAACGCGTCTAGTTTTTTCGATCTCCCTCGCCGAACTGTTTCGTGTAATAGGACTTTATCTCCTATTTTGAAGATGTGTATTTTTGTTTTTCTGTCGTAGGTTTCCTTCGCTTTTTGTTTTTCCTCTTTTACGTTTTCTTTCGCTATCTGATTCGCGGCTCGTATTCTTTCACGGAGTTCTTGCGCATCATAATCATCGTATGTGTACGATGGTTTCGGTGAGATAGGGTCGTAGGTAATGGTGCCCGACCAGTGGTGCTAGACCAGAACGGCGTGAAACCCGTAGCGGTGTGCGGTGTTGTATTATATGCGAACATCGCATACGGTATCCATTCGTCCTAATCTGTCTGATCATTATTAATATAATGTCGTAAATATTCGGTTAATGTTCGATGTGATCTTTCGAGTGCTCCGTTTGTTTCTGGATGATAGGCCGTCGTTTGCAATTTTTGTATTTTTAATAATTTGCACGTATTTTTAAATAATTCGCTGGTAAAGTTTGTTCCTTGGTCGGTCAGGATTTTGTCTGAAATTCCATATTGTTGTACCCCGGATGGGCTACAACGTTAATTTTTAGAGATAGTCGGGTCCGTTAAGCCTAAGGAGTTGGGACTCCGAGCAGGATCAAACGAATGGAAGGAAATCTTCTTAAAATCACTAACACACTTTCTTTATGATATTTGATTTATTTAACAATTGCACAATTTCTTGGATTTAATATTTATATTATTTCTTTCACACACGGTTAAACGTCGGCGGGCGCGTATCGCGTTACTCTGGCGGCCGTCGACCGAGTATGTCACCTGAGACGTTGATAGTACGGCTCGCGTGAACTTCGCTGTGCTCGTGTAATATCTTGCGCGATAATTATAGTAACGATTCCGAATGACACGTAATGTTTGATTGATTCCCGACTCTGACTCTTCCGCCTTGTGTAGCCGGTTATATAGTCTGATCGATGCCTGGTCAGCATTCTGATCGTTTGCGTCGATCGGTTGCGTGATATTGATCAATCAATATCACGCTCGATTTGATCATCAAATTTAGGAATTTGCTGATCAGCTTTTTCGCAATGTTCTCGCGATGCATTTCTGTGGTCTTTCGAAAGACTGGTCGCAATTTCGGCGATCACACATTTGTGTAATCTTTCGAAAGACTTTTCGAGGTTCGTGCAACCTAATTTTGTTGCCATGCGGACTACTTTTATTATTGGTTGTAGGCCTGGCTACAACAATATTCTAGAATAATTTTTGTCACTAATTCTTTTGCTATTGTTGTTGCCTCTTGATTTTGTACTGGTATTCCTTTGCTAAATTTTGTTAAATTATCTTGAAATGTTAATATATATTTGTTTCCCATCGTCATTATAGGCAATGGTCCTACGATATCTAACGCGCATTTCTCCAATGGTTTTGTTGGCGTACCTGTTATCATTAACGGTGCTTTAGCGCGTCGTTGCAATTTATTTTTCTGACAATGTTCACATTTTGAGATGTATTGCTCAACATCTCGTTTTAATCCTGGCCAGTTGTGGTGTAATCGTATTCTATTTATTGTTGGTTCAATGCCCTGGTGTCCTCCTATAGGTGCGTTGTGGTATTCATATAATATTTGTTTCTTTCTTCTTTATATTGCTTTTCTGACGCGACGTCGTCAGTTTGTTGCTCTTCTGTTATTGCTGCCACGTTATGGCTTAATGCGTCAGCATTAGCGTTTGCTTTCCCAGCTTTATGTATTATTTCGTAATCGAATTCTTCCAATTTTAATCTCCATCTGATTAAACGTAATCCAGGATCTGTTACGTTAAATAACCATATTAACGGTTTATGGTCGGTAATTATTTTAAATTTTGTCCCGTATAAATAAGGTCTGAAATGTTTTACTGCCCATACTAATGCGAGTAATTCCTTTTCAGTCGTATTATAATTCTGTTCTGCTCGTGATAGTACACGGCTGACATACGCGATAAGACGGCTCCTATTGCATAGTCCGATGCATCCGAGGTTAGGAGGAATTCTCTCGTGAAGTCGGGATATTTTAATATCGGTGCCGTCGTTAATTTATTTTTTAGAATGTCAAATGCATTTTGCTGTGTTTCGGTCCACTCAAATTTCTCTCCTTTTTTTGTGAGTTTTGTTAATAGTTTTGCTATTCGTGAGAAATCTTCGATAAATTTTCGATAGTATCCGGCTAATCCGATGAATGATTGCATATCTTTTACCTTTTTGGGCATAGGAAAATTTTTTACGGCGTGCAATTTTGATGGATCTGGCGAAATTCTATTTTCCGTAATTATATGTCCTAAATAAACTACTTCTTTTCGTAAAAATTCGCACTTGTCCGATTGGAGCTTTAGATTATTCTCTCTTAGTCTTTGAAGAACTAATTTTAATCTTTTATTATGTTCTATAAGGCTAAGACCGTATATTATAATGTCGTCAAGATACACTAGATATTTAATTCCTTGCAACTCCGTTAAAATTGAATTCATTAGTCGTTGGAAGGTTGCAGGTGCGTTTTTTAAACCAAATGGCATTCTATTAAATTCATAATCATAAATGATGTGGTGTAGAGAATGCCGTTTTATTTTTATCTCGCTCCGTCATTGATATTTGGTGGTAACCTGATGCGAGATCCAGTGTCGTGAAATATTTCGCGTTGCCCAGCTGATCAAGTATATCCGTTATGTTGGGCAACGGGAATGAATCTTCGATTGTGAGATCATTTAATTTTCTGAAATCTATTACAATTCGTAATTTTGTTTTTCCTGACGCGTCTGTCTTTTTGGGCACGACTAATAGTGGTGCGTTCCATTGGCTGACGCTCGGTCTGATAATTTCTTGTTTCAATATTTCTTTATTTGTTTATTTACCTCGTCTTTATGTTTTTCCGATAAACGATAAGATCGTACGTTTACTGGTGATGAATCTGTTCGTACTGATATGTCATGTTTAATTTTTGTTGTGCACGTTAATGTATCTCCTTCTAGGTGGAACACGTCATTATATTCGTGACATAATTTTAATACAGATTTTCGTTCTTCCTCATTTAAATGTTCTGTGCGCAAGGAATTGTTTATTTGCTCTTCTCGAGATATTAATTTTGTATCTTTATTTTTTGTCTGCATTGCGTTCACAGATTTCTATGTTATTTTTTCTTGTATATTTATTTCTTCTAATATTACTTGCGGTATCTGAACGATTTTTTCTTCTTCCGTAATATTTATTATACTGATTGGACATGTATAATTTCGCGGTTCGATTAGGCAACATCCAATAAAAATTCCAGGTATTATTTCTTCTGGTTTCGTCAATCCAATTATGTTTTGGTTAGTCGTGACTTGCACGATTGTTTCGCTGCGCGATCCTAAAGTTATGCGCCTATATGGGTAAAATCTGAATTTCATATTTTTAAGTTGTACTGAATTTGTTTTTGGATTGAAGGCAGTTATGTATTTCCAAATGAAATCTGCTCCTAGGATCGCATCGTATTCCATTGGCGCATTATCTCGCATTATGTATACGGGGTGTCGTATCTTTTTTCGCGACAGTTGAACCGTAACATGTGTTTTGCCCAATGTTATTATTTTATGTCCTGTTATACCTGTTAGCTTAGTTTTCTCTTCATAGATTAGGACGTGGTCTAGAACATGTTTTAGTTTTATTATTGTTGCTGATGCGCTCGATATCAAACAAGAAGTTTATTTTTCTACCTTTGGCTTCTGCAATCGGTAATATGATCGCATTTAATCCAGTGTGACGAGCGATATCCCCTTGACGTGTGCCACGCGATACTCTGACGCGGAGCGCGGGACGGTCAGTTTATCTTCGCCGATTTCGCTCTTTTTATTTTTAAAGTTCTTCGCGGGATTTTCTCTTCGCGAATTCGAAAAAATTTTTCCGGAATTTTTGCTGTTTTCCGATTTTCCGTTCAGTGTCCAACATTCGTGCCGCAAATGTCCTCTTTTTACAATAGCTACACTGTTTTTCAATTGTACTTATTCGTGGTTGTCCTTCTGGCTTAGGCAGAGTATATTTATTTGAGAAACGGCTAGTCCTACACTCGCGCCCGTAATGACCGATTTTTCCGCATTTTTCGCAACGCGGACTGGGTGGATGCGCTTTAAATACTGGCCGGTTTCGATAGGTTAGCGTTCGCGTGCTAAATCCTCGCGTTTTTTCTTTCGCGGTTGCTCCTGCGATTGCTTCCTGTATCGTTTGATATCGCTGCGATATCGTACAATCAATTTAATTTCGTCGTGTAAACCGTTCTAATAATTGTAGATTATGCATGCGCATGCTCTTTTATATTTTCTAAAATCGCGCGTTGCTGTTCGACCGTATGATTTTTTCCTTCTTCCATGGATTCGTATAATTCCATGGCTATATTGTCTGTTCGCTTACCGAATTCTTGTGCATTTTCGTTTAGTTTTTGTTTAAGCGAGTTAAATTCGAGTTGTAAATGTGCGGTACTTCGTTTGCTTAAATATTCCTTTTCTAGTTCTCGTTTTAACTGTTCGAAGTTTATTATATCTCGCGGAAATCATGGCCTTGCCTTTGAATTTAGTGCAAAGAATGGCTTCTAATAGAGAATGTTCATCCGCGGGATGTATATTTTTTATCGCGTACGTACTTGCATTTAGAAATTCGTACACGCGTCCTCGTGACGTGCCGATCTCTGGGATCATGTTACACGCGTCTTTCAATGTGAGGAATGTCAGTGCATTTTCCGGCTGGTTTCGTATATCTTGATACGAACGTCAGTAAGTTAGATCTAGCGAGTGCGGCAGAAAATCCTGAGATATTCTCGTTCGTTCGCCCATAGGCAATTGTGTTTGCCGGCTCAATCCGTTGACTTGCACACGGAGATCGCGTATTTCATTCATTAATTCTCGAAGGAGAATGTTATCGGGCGGTGCGTCGATTGTGACGCGGCGGTTCATTCGACTTTCTTGCGGTCCATGTCTCTCGACCGAATGTCGTAGTTGCAAAATTTCGTTGTCGATTTCGTTCTGTTGTTCGACAGGTGAGTGAGCCATTTCGTTTATTAGCGATTGGTATATGTTGAAAGAATTAAATATGCTTCCGTCTCGTAAGTTCGTATGTATGTGTTTGCGCGCTTGTACGTGTGTGTTAATGTGTGAATCGGTGTCATTCGGTTCGTGCAAGTTATAATCCTTTTCGGAAATTCGCGTTCGGTTATTACGTGGACGTCTTCGTCACTATCGTAGTACACGGCGCACGTTATCGCGTATGTCTTTTAACGCGTTTCTCGCGGTATTTAACGCGGAGATAATGTGCGGAAATTTTACGGGGTTGTTTATTGACCCAAGTCGCATTCGCTAAGCTATCCTACGCTGCGGTCACATTCGCCTTTACAAAATATGATTTTTCTGACTTACAATAGAAGACAGATCGTATACGCTCGCATGGTCGCTGCTTGTGCTGGCATGTCAGTTGGCTGCGTGTAGTAGTGCATGTCGGTGAAGCGTCCTTGCTGCCTAGTATCGTTGTACACGGTCAGCGCTGGTTGGCTCTTGGTGCTCGTGGACTCTTTGGTCGTTGCTCCGCTGCCACTGGACACTCGTTGTCGTAGGTCGACACTCTACTAATGTTGCACTATACACTTGACACAATTTCGTGGGCGGCTTATTTTTTGACGGGGCCTTTTCCGTCCGCCTGTTTTCTACAGGTCTTGTATTTTCGGCTTATCGGAAATTTGATTCTTCTGCTTGCTTGTAATCTATTACTGCAGGTCTTATCTTGTTTTTTTTTTCAAGAAAAAATGTTTTCTTCTTCTGCCCGTAATGCAATGCGTCGGGGCTTACTCGTTTGATTCTGCTGGCTTGATTAACGAGGATCCTCTCAAGTTGTTGTTCTTAGGGATGGTTTTGACAATCCCACCGCTGCCACCAAAATGTTATACCCCGGATGGGCTACAACGATATTATTAGGGATAGTCGGGTTCGTTAAGCCTAAGGAGTTGGGACTCCGAGCAGGATCAAAAAAATGTAAGGATTTTCTTGAATACACTAATACACTTTCTTTATTTTAATTGATGTATTTAATAAATGCACAAATTCTTAAGATTATTAGTATTTCTAGTATTTCTTATTTTATTATTTTACACACGGTTAAACGTCGGCGGGCGGCTCGACGCGTATCGCGTTACTCTGACAGCCGACAACCGAGTATGTCATCTGAGATGCTGATAGTACGGCTCGCATGAACTTCGCCGCGCTTTTGTAATATCTTGCGTGATGTTTATAATAATGATTCCGAACGACACGTTATTCCTGACTCTCTCGATTCTGCCTTGTAGAATCGATTATATAGACTGGTCGATTGCGTCGATTGATCGCGTGATATTAATTGCTCAATATCACGCCTGGTTCGATCAGCAAATTGATGAATTTGCTGATAGACTTTTCGCAATATTCTCGCGTGATGCATTTCTGCAGTTTTTCGAAAGGCTAATCGCAATTTTGACGATCACGCATTTGTATCGTCTTTCGAAAGACTTTTTCTGAATTTCATGCGGATTAATTTTGTTGCCATGCGGACTATTTTTATTATTAGTTGTAAATCTGGCTACAACGATAACCTATATTAGGTGTACAAAAAAGTTCTGAGCTTTTTTTTGTAAAATTCAATCTTTATTCAAAAACAAACCAAAAAATATTAATCAGCGAAATATTCCACGTTTGCATCAACCTTTAGCCATCTTTCGGGTAGCTTGCGATTCCTTGATAGAAGCTCTTCGAAGCGATAAAGTCATCAATGCATTTTTGTATCTCTTCAAATCTCACGAAATGTGTATCAGCCAAATGATGCTGCAGCGACCGAAATAGGTAGTAATCGGAAGGCGCCATGTCTGGGCTACGCCGCGTGCGGGAGAAGTTCCCAGCCTAACGCAAAGATATGGTCTTGACCCGCTTTCGCAACATCGTCGAGCATTGTCATGAAGCAAGATCACTTTACGACGTCCTTGGCCAGTAAATGGCCTCTTTTCTTCTAATGCATCGCTCAAATTGGTCAATTGTGTGTTGGTAGCGGTCTACCGTGATTGTTTCACCCGGTTGTAACAACTCGTAATACAACACACCTTTCCAATCCCACCAGATACAGAACAAAAACTTCTTGGCGTGGATATTGGGCGTCGAAGGTTGACCAGGGTCAACCCATGATTTTCTACGTTTAGGATTATCATCCAAGAATCCACTTTTCATCGCCTGTAATGATTTTGTGCAGAAAATCTTTTTTCCGGAACTTTGAAAGCAAAGTGAGTTCAGTGTCACGCCGACGATTTTTGTTGTCTTCGGACAATTCATGCGGAACCCATCTGCCTTCCTTCTGAATCTTTCCCATCGTATGTAAACGTATGGAAATGGTTTGCTGCGTAACGCCAAGCTGTTCTGTAAGCTCCTTTTCAGTTTGCGCAGAGTTTATATCCAGCAGTGCTTGCAATTCGTCCGTTTCAATCTTTTGAGGGCGTCCAGCACGCGATTCATCTTCAAGACTAAAATCTCCTTGGCGAAATTTTTGATACCATCTTTTACATGTAGTATGACTTACAGTTCTCTCCATATGCAGCACAAATCATTACAGTGGCTTCAGCAGCATTTTTCTTCAGATGAAACGCGAAGTGGATGGAAAATCGAATATGCTCTTTTGTTGCCATCGTAACATTACTGATTTTTGAGGTTATGTGCATCAAACGCCAAACCGTATGGCATTTTAGAAGGCCAAATGTCAACGCTTTAAAACCACAAAAGGGCGGGAAGATATATAAAATTTAAATTGTTATTTCGGTTGTATGAAATCTAAAGCTCAGAACTTTTTTGTACACCTACAATTCATTCTGCACCATGGATTTACTTTAATTTTTTAATGATTAATTGACATTCTTATTAATGGTAAAACGATCTCGCTTTTCCGCGCGGAGAGCGGTCAGTCGGTTACCAGGAGGAGAAGCGAGGACGTTGGAGACAGAAAGGCGTGATTAAATTGTTAGGCGAGAATGATAATAAATAACGATGTTTATTTAATTAAGAGTGGTGCGATGGAATGCACCGAATCGTCGCGTTAAATGTTCGTGGCCGTGGACGGGCGAGACGGCGATCGGCGCTCGGATAATACGTGATTACAAAATAAGAGATCGCTCGGGCGGTCGGCGCGATACTGATCGCGGTGCGCAGTTCGGTGGCGCGGGGCGCGCGCGGCGGCGGCGGTGTCGCACGTGTTCGTCGCGGGCCTTTAAATCGGCGTGGATTTAAAACGTGCACGCGTGTCGCGGGTGTTGTCGCGAGGGTGGATATTTCGCGGGTTCGGTGGATCGTTGAGATCGGAGAACGGGTGTGCCCGTTCCCTGCCGAGAATGCTCGGCTGACGGGGGGTGTGCCCCTCGTCTGTTTGCGTGAACGCCGAGTGAACTCGGCCAGCCGGGGAGAGCCCCAGCTGTGTGCGGAGAAGAAGGTGGCGGCGCCGAGTGTACTCGGCCGACCAGGGTGTACCCTGGTGCTCGAAGAGGTCGTATCGGGGAGAACCCCGGTACTCGGCGGTGAAATCTCGGAACGGCAGAGTCGGGTCGAGCGAACTCGACGCGCTGGGGAGACCCCAGCAACTCTCGGCTTGCCGTGCGAGCTACGGAGACGGCTTTCGGCCAGGCCAAGCGAACTTGGCGCGTTGGGTAGAACCCCAACAAATCTCAGGCTTGCTGCCGGTTTCGGAAGATCGTTTCCTCGAGGCGAGCTCTCGGAAACGAGCTAGGAACAGGAGTAGACGGAGAGTGATTTCCTGTGGAGAGCGATGCCTTTTTATATCCGAGATCGACCTCGGTATTTTCGGTCGGATCGGTCGGATTGGTCGATCTCGGGGTTAGCATCCCTCTCCCCAGGAGCGGAAAAAAAGGATCGGGGGATGATTGGTTTTTTGGGTAGGGAAGGAATTCGGTGGGAAGGTAACGGCGCGGTGCGGGGTGGTTGCGCGCTTGTGGACGCGGTCGTGGCGCGGTGCGAGACGCTCGCTCGGTTGCGTGGCGCGGCGTCGGTGCGGCGCGGGACGCTTTCGCGCTCGGTGGTACGGTGCGTGGCGCGGTGCGGGGTGCGCTCGTGCTTGTTGGCGCGACGCTTGGCGCGGTGCGGGGAAATACCACGAAAACATACGTGTTTTCGTGGTATTCTCCGACGCTTTCGGAGTTCGCGTGTACAAGAATTAAAAAAGGAGGCATTGCTGCCTCTTTGCGGCCACTGCCGCACTCCGCCTTATGTTCGGCGGTCCCCGACGGATGGTCGGGGGAAATCCGGAGGAGGAACGGAGCGGAAGGATGCGCTCCGTTACAATGGTATACTGTCCCTAAAAGCACAGGACATTCTCAAGATAATCCTGTATAAGTCCGAATATCCCGGGACATATGTACGACATATTTAGAACATTATTTACAAGGAGAATACTAGGTGACTGGTCGGGATATTTTGATGCGCTTTATATAGCCTGTTCTTGAGCGAAAAAAAAACGATACGTGTCCGGTTGTTTTTGCCAATGGCCCATAGTTTCGAAAAAATTAATTTTTAAAAAAATGAGCCTAGTCGGCCGATATACGAGCGGAATACTTTATATATTTAATTGTCGCCATTAAGCAAAAGTAGCGATAGTACATCGGTAAGACATTGGCTTTGTACGAAATAGATCGAGTGTTCAAATTTTGTCGCGTGTACTGTTCTTTTATTAAAAATTTGTTTATTAAAAGTTTGTATGTTGTAATTATTTATATTACTAGATGTTCGAAAAGAATTATTTATTTAATTATATCTGTATATTTTTGTAAATAAAAATTTTAAGTAGTTATTATAATAATTTGAAAAATTTGTATAAAGAAATCAATATTTTTATAAGTTTTTAAATTTTAACGGTTTTTATTACATTCTTCTTTATGCCCATCTTATTTATGTCCATATGAATAATGACGATGATGACAATGATAGTAATAGTAATTATTCCATACCTGAGTATTTAATTATTTATTCGTAAATTTATAAAATTTCATTACAGTCAAAAAGTAATTAAAATTAATAATATTAAATTAAAATGAAACTTATAAAGATATTAATATTTCTTTATAGATTTTTCAAATTATTACAATACTACTTAAAAATTTTATTTACAAAAATATACAAATATAATTAAATAAGTAATTTTTTTCGAATATGTACAGAAATATATATAATTACAGATATAAACAAATTTTTAATAAAAAAAAGAAATATATACTAAGAAATATATTGTAAGAAAGTTACTAAGAAGTCCCTAGGACAACCGGTGGATGGCGCCATGAGTGCTGTTCAGTGACCAAAAAGAGCGCCTCTCGATCGAACACAACACGAGTGAGTGATACTAGGAAAGGACCAATCAGATGCTGATGCAATCTTTGTTAGCTTTGAAATCACCGAACGTGCTCCGATGCGTGGAGCAGCGAGCGACGGGGACTCTCTCCCTAGTCGGCGAATGAGACAGACGTGTCATCCGCGAGAGTTCAAGTCGTATAGTCGAAACCATTGTAGTGAATAGTCGAGATATCGTTACAGGCGATATCTGTTTAATCGTTGTATTACGGGTAGATTCAGTGAAAATATAGATAAACCGCATTATATTAAAGTTGTTGAAAAGTTATTGTGTCTGCTCCATTATCCAACACGTGCCGGTCACCTCTCTCAGTGCGTGTATTAAACCATAGACAATAATTATAAAAACGGTTACTTTATTTAAATTCAAAAAGTACAAGAATCTTACAATATAATAAGAAATATAGGATTTGAACACGCGATCTACTTCGTACAAAGCCAACGTCTTACCGATTGTATTACCGCTGCTTCTGCTTAATAGCGATGATCAAACATAAAGCGCCCCGCCCGTATATCATCCGACTAGACTCTTCTTTTAAAAATCAATTTCTTCGAAACTATGGGTCATTGGCAAGAACGGCCGCACACGTATCGTTTTTTTTCGCTCAAGAAAAGTCTGTATAAAGCGCATCAAAATACCGACCAGTCACCTGGTGTTCCCCCTTGTTAGACAAAAATTTCTGGATGTCTTTCTGGACTAGCAAATAAGCGCCTTACAACCTGGAGACGTCCTCAAGACATCTTCCACTGAGCCTCAGGCTATCCTGAGGACTTTCTTAGGGCGACTTTAGGATGACTTTAAGATAACTTCAGAATATCCCACAAGCATCCTTAGCGATGTCCTGAAAAAGTCTTAAAGTCTTATCCATCCGTAATCCTGTGGACGTCCATAATGTAACCAATATTGATCCAGAATATGTTATTATGGTATTTTCAGAATACATTTCAGAACTGTGTCCAAGACAATGTCATTATTATTTAACAATTATTATTACCTACAATTATTTCTTAAAAATGCATTTTATATATATATATATATATATATATATATATATATATATACAAGATGATTCAGAATAACCCCGTGTCCTTGCAAGGACGTACTCCTAAATTAATTCTGAGACGATTTTTCCTCTACGAAACTTTTGTCCGACGCTTACATTTTAAATTATAAAAAAAAAGTTAGCGAATAACGAGACGTGTACGGAAGGCAGGCAGGGACGGCACAACTCACCGTCT